>NC_036644.1:3517955-3564708 GCF_002806865.2 Cucurbita pepo subsp. pepo
TTTTTTTTTTTTTTTTTTTTTTGGGTAATTTGTCGTTTCTCAAAAGAGGAGGGAAAAATTAGAACTTGTTCTGTGTGATCCTTATTTAAACGCCTTCTCCCCAATCATTGATGAACAACACGAACGCGAACAAGATCAAGAACAAGAACATGAACGGGAACATGAAGTCGATGAATGACCATAACAATGGCTGGTTGGGATTCTATGGGATACCCGACTCTGCTGCTGCTGCTGCTGCTATGCACCTAAAATCTGACGCCTCTCTCTGTCTCATGGGGCCTCTTTCAACATCCCAAAATCAAGGTCTTTTTTTGTTCTTCCTCTGTTCTTCGTTGATTGTTTTTTTTTTTTTTGGTGGGGTTTTGAAATTTTGTGTTTTCTTTGAAGGGATAGTGCCGAATTCATCACCGAAGCTCGAGGACTTTCTCGGCGGTGCAACAATGGCGGACAGGGAACATTCATTGGACCTTCAAAATCAAGAACATCACCACATTTTGATTCAAAATTCCCATCCTTACTACTCTGCTTTGGTTCCTTCCGACCCACAAATTCTTCCAATCGACGAAAACGAACTCCGTTCCCTTAGAAACTGGGTCTCTCCTCCCTACTACGCCGCCACTCCCCATAATACTCTGGAGCAGCATATTACCGGCGGTGGCGGTGGTTCTGCCTCCATTGCCGGAATGAGCTCCGGGGAACTCCAATCATTGAGCTTATCCATGAGTCCAGGTTCTCAATCAACCTCGTTCTCTGCTCCCGGTCAGATCTCTTCCACCGCCGCCGTGGAAACAAAGAAACGAGGCCCTGGGAAACTCTGCCACAAACAACCCGTTCACCGTAAATCCATTGATACTTTTGGCCAACGAACCTCCCAATATCGCGGAGTTACAAGGTTCCATTATTTCATAATCATTGACTAATCAATTACATGATCTGTTCTTACATGTTAATCATTACCACTCCAATTTTGTTGGAAATGTTGCAGACATAGATGGACAGGGAGATATGAAGCTCATCTATGGGATAATAGCTGCAAGAAAGAAGGGCAAACAAGGAAAGGAAGACAAGGTTCGTTCGTAAAATTTAAAAAATACCCATTTTGAAATTTGAATTTTTGGATCAAAAGCTTCAATTTTGGTGTGACACTCTCTCACGGATTGTTGTTTCCTGTCATGCCATTCAAATCCAACCATATCATATTACAGTTTATCTGGGTAAGTTCTATTTTTCCTTCAAATTTCATGATTAAATGCTTCAATCTTGTTTCATGGAAGCTAAACTTTTGAGTTCATGATTCAAACTTGAAGGAGGATATGATATGGAAGAGAAAGCTGCAAGAGCTTATGATCTTGCCGCTCTCAAATATTGGGGACCCTCCACTCATATAAATTTTCCAGTATGACCCAACTGCTCTAAATCAATGAACATGCTTTGATCTTTGTTCATTACCTTCAATTCTCTTTAATGGCAGCTGGAGAATTATCAGACCGAGCTGGAAGAGATGAAGAACATGAGCCGCCAGGAATATGTTGCCCACTTGAGAAGGTAATCGTATGATTCTCGTTAGGAATCACAAACCTTCGTAATGATATGATATTGTCCACTTTGAGTATAAGCTCTCGTGTCTTTGCTTCGCCAAAAGGCCTCATAGCAATGGAGATGTATTCCTTACTTCTAAACCCATGCTCGTTCCCTAAATCCTCCCTTCGAACAAAGTACATTATAGAAGCCTTCCTTGAGGCCTGTGGAGCCCTCGAACAGCCTCTCTCCTTAATCGAGGCTTGACTTCTTCTTTAGAGTCCTCGAACAAAGTACACTATTTATGACACTTAAGTCACTTTACATAATTATGATACCATGTTAGGAATCACGACTCTCCATAATGGTATGATATTGTCCACTTTGAACATATTGAGATTCTTCCAAAGGCAACGTATTCCTTACTTATAAACTCATTATCAACCGATCTGGGACTCCTCTCTCAACCATCCTCAACATTCTTTTCGTTTACGTTTGCAGGAAAAGCAGTGGCTTTTCGAGGGGCGCTTCAGTGTTCCGTGGAGTCACAAGGTTGTTTTTCTTAATCAAAATTAAAGCTTTATTAAGTTGATGCTAATGGTGATTAATTATTGATTAAACAGACATCACCAACATGGTAGATGGCAGGCCAGGATTGGGCGAGTTGCTGGAAATAAAGATCTTTATCTTGGAACATTTAGTGAGTTTTTTTTTTTTTTTTTTTTTTTTTTTTTTTTTTTTTTTTTTTTTTTTTTTTTTTTTTTTTTTTNTTTTTTTTTTTTTTTTTTTTTTTAATGTTGGGCTATGAGTAATTAATGTTGTTGTCGGAACAAAATAATGTCCGAATTTCTAAAATCTTTGTATGTATGTATATTAATGTGAATGAATGTCTAAAGATTTTGAAAAAAATGTTGTCATGTCAGGCACGCAAGAGGAAGCAGCTGAGGCATACGACATAGCAGCAATCAAATTCCGCGGCGTAAATGCAGTCACCAACTTTGACATTTGTAGGTACGATGTCGAGAGAATCATGGCTAGTAGTACACTACTGGCAGGCGAGCTAGCTCGAAGAAACAAAGAAGTAGATACAACCGTTGCGCCAAACAACAACGGCAGGGTTGCAATTGAGATCGAAAACAACGGCACCAATTCAAATAGCACCACCGATTGGAAGACGACATTGTATAACAATCAGCAACAACAGTCCATAACTGCATTAGGAGGCTATCGAAACGCGTCGTTTACAATGGCATTACAAGATTTGATCGGAACAGAATCGTTAAACACAGCGAGTCAATTTTCAAATTCATCGTCATTGGTAACAAGAGAAGGCAGCCCGGAGAAGACAAAGGTGGCAGCAGTAAATGGTGTGAGCTCGTGGTACCCATGGCCAGCAGCGATAGCCATGGCACATTTACCTGTTTTTGCAGCTTGGAACGACACTTAAAGAAAAAGAAAACCCTTTATTTATTATTGTTTTTTGCATGAAAAGAAAGAAAAGAAAGACAAAAATGATGATGATGATGTCGAATTTTGATTAGAACGTGGTTTAAAATTGTGTTTGATTCCAAGAACTGGAAGTGAGTAATGATTAATTTGTGAATGATTTGATGTTAGTGAGATATAAAGTTGATGAATTTGAGCATTAAATAAGAACAATTGTAAACAAAAGGGATTATTGGGGTTTGAATCCCAATGTGAATATCAATCTTATAAACATTACATAATCATTACAATTCTCTACTTTATTTCATTTGCTTTCCCAAAACCCAAAAACCCAAACAATATTTTATCATTTCTTAGTTTAGTGCTAATTAGTTAGGGCTTAGGTTGGATTTAATTTAGTTTATCGTAATCGTCCCGGTCCACGGTCTACTTTAATTCAGTACGTATAACGGTCTGCTTCATAGTTACTTTAATTCAGTACGTATAACGGTCTGCTTCATAGTTACTTTAATTCGGTACATATAACGGTATAATTTCGAAGTTACTATTAAATGCTTAATTATTTTAAAAACACTGTTACACTTTTTCTGGATTTAGTTTCTTGAAAAAAAAGTTCCATTTAGCTAATAAGTCCGTGGATATCGAGGTTCCACAAGCCGTACTTCCTTATACTTTTTCTGAATTTAGTTTCTTGAAAAAATAGTTCCATTTAGCTAATAAGCTCGTGGATATCGACGTTTCACAAACGGTACTTCCTGATACTGTATGTATTTGAAGTAGTGGTTTGAATTCCTTATGATATGCAACTGAAACAAGTTCTTGCCAATGGGAAAAGGGGTTGTTCTTATTTTGCCACGGAAACAAGTTCCAAAATAATTAAATTTCTATTATATTTTAATTATTTTAGATTTTTTTTTTATTTTACTTTAGAAATGTTTATATAATTTGATAATTCCATCGACCTGGATTACTCAACCTATGACATAAAAGGTTAGGTCGGGTTAATGTTTTTATTTTATTTATTTTATTTTTTTATTTGGGTTGGGTTGAATTCTTGAAAAATCGAAAAATTTGGGTTGATTAGTATGTTAACATTTTTTTTTTGGTGAAATCAACCCGAGAATAGGGTTACAATTCAACTCAATCCTATTTTACTTTTAAAATTATTATGAATATTAAAAATATTTGACATTTGTTATCAATGACAGTGATGTATTGTGACTTAATCTTTGTTATTAATATAACATGTATTATAGATTAGTACAGTTTTTTTTAATAATTAAAGACAACCCGATAACCTAACCCAACTCGAAAATAAAGAGCTAGGTAATTAACTTTATTTCGTCGTTCGGGTTGGTCCAAAAGATTTACTCAATCTAACCCAACTCGACTCATGTATACCCCTGATATTTAAACTATCATATTTAAAATGGTATGAGAAAAAGGTAAAGGAACAACATTAAATATGAGTTAAAGACAAACAAAAGGAAGAAAATAATCACATCCCAATGACATTTTTATTGTTTTTTTTAAAAAAAAACGTGAAAATAGTCGAAATGGAACTTTGTTTTTGTTGGATTCTATGTGTTTTGAATCAAACCATAGAACAAAAAAAAAACAAAAAAAATTGCACACCCATCTTTTATTTTGGATTGAAGCTAAGATTTTTTGACTTTATTGAGATGCTTTGCAAAATTCAAAGAATCCAAAAGAAAGAATGAAATCTACAATTCATTGGGTGAAAAGAATATAACAAAAAAGTAAGGCAAAGAGTGGAAGCTCATGATCTTAATTCTTTGTTTTTATTTTTGAAGTGTTAGTCAAACAAAAGCATGCATGATTATTGCAAACCCCATGATTATGTTCTTTGGATTGTTATTGATCACTCATAAAGATTGTAATTGTAGAACTCTTTACGAATCTTTCTTAAATAATTAATCATGTTCTCCCTTTCCTTAATCTTGGTTGCCCACGAGTTGGATTGCTCTAATTTCCTGAGTTGGGTCGAGACAATCTTTTAGAATAATTTTTGAGATCCCACGTTGATTGTAGAGGTGAACAAATCATTTTTTGTAAAGGTGTGGAAATCTCTCTCCAAAGGGGTATCTGTTTAGTTCTCACGCTTTCATGTTTACAACTTAGTTGATCCGATTATTATAGAGATGAACCTAACCCAGAGTATGAACCATAAAAGAAAATATCGACTAAACCGATCGGGAATACCAGTTACAGTACCTATTATCCAAAGAAGAATCCTTCCGATAGTCTCAACCATTTGTCCCACTTCCCTCCCCATTTCATCAAGTGGTCGCGCTAGAGACAGAAACAGTCATAGATAATTATGAGATCGATATCCTTCCGAATGGGATAAAGAGGACAAGATGCGCTTTTAAGGAAGAGAAAACCCAAAAAAGACAATATCTGTTAGCGGTGGAGCTTGAGCCATCACAATTCACTAGTGACAATTCATTATTAACATCTATTACAAAGGTCAAATGTTGAGATGGCTTATAGTCCCATTTTCGGGTGATTGGGGTTGTCCCAAAAAAAAAAAAAAAAAAAAATACAAACCCGCGCGAGGGTACAGGAGAGGAAATTCATTAGCTTAGCAGCTTTACCTCCGAGTCAAAGAGTGAAAGAATAGTGTTTCCCGAGTTCAGTAGTTCTGTCTCATGAATAAGGAAGGAGGAGTATTGATCTTAGTTTACAGTTCAAGAATCCATAGGGTGAGGGAGAGTAAATTCATTGAATATGCTTTCCCGAGGGAAAGAGTTTCCATTTTTAAAAAGTTCAACCCAACCCAACTTTTATAATTTGAGTTGAGATACTTCAAAATAGTCCGGTCCAATCAGATGAACACTCTAATTCATAAAAAAAAAATATATTAACCTAAAAAATTTGTTTAGTACGCACAAAACCCGAGAGTTCGATGGGTGAGGGGAATTTTCTCGAAACTTTCGTGTTCAAATTTGATGAATGAGACGTCATAATCGACTGGGTGCCTAGGGTTCTTCAACATTATTATATATTCATTTAAAGTTTACACAACATGGCGAGTGAAGTTGAGAAGAAAGACAACCAAATTTGAGACATTTATTGCCTCAGAGGTAGCAGTTGTCTCCATACAAAACTGCAACGCAAAGGACATCTGGAAAAATTCATCGTTTTTCTTTGTTTGTTTTCTGCTCATTCATACGCATCCATATTATTATTCTTCTTTTAATTTTTATGTTTTTGGGATAAATAAATAAATCAATCAATTTGGTTGTATGTTTTGATTCGGGTTTCTTGTTTCTTCCGAGGAGACGAGACACGGGTTGATCGTAGATTTGTAAGAACGTGAAGGAGTCGTTCCTGTCTAGTTATTTTATGTTTCGATTGAGGTTTCTTGTTTCTTCTGAGGAGACGAGACGTGGGTTGGTCATAGATTTGTAAGAACATGAAGGAGATCGTTCATGTCTAGTTATTTCATGTTTCAATTCAGGTTTCTTGTTTCTTCCGAGGAGACGAGACGTGGGTTGGTCATAGATTTGTAAGAACGTGAAGGAGTCGTTCATGTCTAGTTATTTCATGTTTCAATTCAAGTTTCTTGTTTCTTCCGTGGAGACGAGACGTGGGTTGGTCGTAGATTTGTAACAACTTGAAGAGTCGTTCCTATCTAGTTATTTTATGTAAATTGGACTAATATGGACCATGCACCACACTTATAATTTGAGTTAAAAAATTCAACCCAACCCAACTTTTATTACACGACACCCGACTCAAGATGGATACCCAAACATTACATGAATGAATCGGGATTAGGAGAGCGATTTTAAAGATAAGATGACTAAAAAAGATGTAAAAGAATTGAAATTTATTACTTATATCAACAAAGTATACATTCTTCTTTGGTGTCTCAGTCATAAGAACTTTAAAGTTAAGTGTGCTTTACTTGAAGTAGTTTTATGTTCGGTGACTTCCTGTAAATTATTCTTAGTATATGTGCGAAGACAAAATATGCTGGACTCGTGTTTGTCTACGAGGATAATCTTTGGAGAAATTTTCCTAAGAAGCATGGGAATGAAGACAAAAGACTCCTAAAATATGTTCATTGTCGATGGTTTTTCATACATATTCGACAACGCCTTCAACATATCTGACATTGTCTTTTCTTTCATAATGTTGAATGCAACGTTTCTGTGCAGCGTCAACCATCCTTGAGGTTTCACTGTTTCGTGGTCATGGAATTCAGCTTCACCCAGACAAGAATTCATGAAGATCTTCTAGTATAGACACTCTTCGATCTACATCTTCCAAAAACTAAAATCAAATCTATCGAACCTCTCGATCCAATCTTTGAGTTTTTCATGATCTTCATAGATAGTGGTGAATATCTCACAGCTCTGATACCAGTTTTTACGATCATACAACACTTCACACATTCAATATAGATGAACACAAAGAACCAGAGAGAAAAATGTAAAGAAAAAAATTGATTAGAGGTTTTATACTGACGACTTCAAGTATGTAAAGTAAAAGAGAATGCAAAAAGTACATCTTCAAATCACTGTCGAAAGGTATATAGGATTAAATTTACTTTATATAGTTTTACGAGATATAACCATACGGTTCTATGATCTGACCCTATATACTATCCCTTGTCCACCGTTGCCAAGCTTGCACAATTCTTGAGCCCAAGTAGCTGGAATTGGGCCGCTTCTTCTGTTATGACCTTAACCTCTGCTGCACACACCACATCCATTCATATTCATTCCACCTCTCTTGTCCAAACCCATATGGTGCTAATTTCAATTATGTTCAATCACTTCGACTTCGACTTCGACTTCGACTTCGATCGAGGTTTCGCACTCTTATAAAAAAATGTTTCATTCTCCTCTCTAATTAATGTAGGATCTCACAATTCACCCTCTTTGGGGTTCAGCGTTCTCGCTGACACTCGCTTCCTTCTCCAATCGATGTGGGACTCCTCAATCCACCCCCCTTCAAAGTCCAGTGTACTTGCTGGCGCACCACCTCGTATCCACCTCTTTGGGGCTCAGCCTCCTTGCTTGCACATCGCTCGGTGTCTAACTTTGATACCATTCGTAACTGCCCAATTTCACCGCAAGCATATATTGTCCTCTTTAGGCTTTTCCTTTCGAGCTTCCTCTTAAAGTTTTTAAAAAACGTCTACTAAGGAGAGGTTTCCACAATGTTCTCCTCTCCAATGTGAGATCTCATAAAGCAGTTTTGCTTCTTTGTCCGAGTTAAATGTAAAGGGTATACTAATAAATAAAAAAAAAAGGAAAAAAACATCCTTCATGGGATTGGCTTCCTTGGCTTCCTCTTTCTACGAGCACGGGACTTAGTTAAGTAAAATAAGGGTCGTTCTTTCTTTCAATCTTATTAGCTTCCTACTATGCAGTTTTTATCGATGAAACTCGCCAATGTTGTCCAGAATCCGACGAGAAAATTCTACTAACAAGTGTAAGTTGATTAATGGTCATCTATCATGTATGTTTCGGAACTTGATCGGTTTTAGCAATGCCGATCTATATACAATGATTTAGAACTCGAACATTTCGCGGTCAAGGATTCTTCGTACGAAAGGTGACAGTCTTCCAGCAATCAATCCTAGAACAACCATATCTCACACAACATCTCATACTATGTTTCAACGTCATGAAACAATACCAACCATGTCAAGAAGAACATGTCAGCAACTTTCTAGCCTTTCCAAGGTAAGTTCAAGATCTTCAAACACACAACATGTTCTTTCCTTCTACAACGTTAACGAATCCATTCACGTGCAGATGAAACAATAGCTAGATGATCACAAAATGCAGCTGCAAAACTACAGACATGGATGGCAAAAGGTTATGATCTTGTTTTTGGTTGGCAATGGAGAATTGAAACAAAGGGTAAGAAAGAGATGGATATAAAGACAATCAGACCATGATGTTTGAAGGTTCATCAACCGTTGTGATTTGATTTCGAAGTCTCAGAATAAGCTGCCGTGTGTGTGTTGTATTGTTTCCTTTCATGTCACCGTTGAAATTCTACCGACAATCTTAAGAGTATTTTTAGTTGCAATCATCGGTCAGTATCAACCTAAGACAACTAGATATTATATTAGGATGTCACAATTCACCTCCTTTCGAGCCTCAACGTTTTCACTGGCAATCGTCCCCTTCTCTAATCAACGTGAGATTCTCAATTTATCTCCCTTCGGAGTCCTTTGTGGCACACCACCTCGTGTCCATTTCTCTTCGGAACCCGAGTAGTTTGTCAACTTCTCTATTTATTGCAACTTTATTGACTCCTTTCCTTTTTTTTTTTCCTTTAATCTCAAAATCTCACTCTTTAGGTCCTTTTCATCTACTTTTTCCCTTTCTTTTTCTTTCTTAATTGTCACTTTCTATCAAAATACAATATCAACCACACTAAATCGATAGTCAGAGTTATGATATGACCCAATTTTATCTATGTCGTTCCATGATTCTAACTATGGATAAGATTTACGCGGCACCATAAATAAAAAATGTACTACAAAATTCGACAAAATGATATGAATGTGTATGATAGCCTCGTAAAGTATGTACGTCATGATTTTTATTTTTATTTTTTATTTTTATTTTTATGTAGGACCTCATGCATTACTTCTCCAAGTATAATTGTCGGGCCACGTACTTATATATGAATTTAAGTTTTATTCTTTTTGTGGTTCAGCTTCGTGAGAGTATGCAAGCCCATATGCAAACCTAAAATTTACGAGAAAACAGTATTTGTCTAGTGGATACGCATGCATGTACATAAATTGAACACAGAGACGTCCTATGCATCCAAACTCACTCGAAAATGAAATTAGTTGTCAATGCTATAGACACAATTGAGATCCGAAACCATATTGCATGTGAGTGGTGGTTCAGTAGTTGAAGAGGTTGAATTGAAGGGGCCAAACCATTATTTGAAGTATAATGGAAGAGGGTTTAAATAATTGAGCATAACCCATTTATGGCCTTTTAATTGCTTCTTCACCCAACAATGAATGCATAACATCATAGGGGTTGCCACCCACCCTCATTCTTTGGACTATCAATCACACCAACCCAACTAGGTGCTTTTCGAGGGAATTTACAGCCAAAAGAGGGGAACAAATCTATTACGAGTTGTCGTATTGAGGGTTTGAAACAGTCGAAGTCTACCGTTATTGTCTTTTCCTTTTGGGCTTTCTCGAAAAGTTTTAAAACTCGTTTGCTACGGAGAGGTTTCCACACCTTTATAAGCAATGTTTTATTCCACCGCTCTCCAACCGATGTGAGATCTCACAATCCACTTCCTTGGGAGCCTAGCGTCTTTGATGACACACCTCCTAGTGTCTGGCTCTGATATCATTTGTAATAGTCAAAACCCACTGGTAGTCAATATTAACCTTTTAGACTTTCTCTCCTGGACTTTCCCTTAGAGTTTTAAGACGAGTTTGCTGGGGAGAGGTTTCTACACTCTTATAAAGAATGTTTCGTTCTCCTCTCCAACCGACGTGGGAACTCACAATCCACCCCCTTGATGGCCTAGTGTCACAACTTAACTATGAAGAGAGTAGGTTGTGACTCTTACGTTGCGACAATAGAAGCGACGACCCTCAAGTGGAGCCCATCCAACCACGCGAGGGCCTAGATGAGTGCCATGATGCGACCAAGGAGAACGGTGCATCATCTAACACACCACACGGAGTAGGCATTGAAGACAAGTTGAGACATAAGCAAGATAGAGACATCGAATAGACAAGAGGGGCAAAGATAAGCTTGTTGAAGGGCCAGGTAGGATCCCGGGCCTTAACCTTGAAAGTCAGAGTTTTGGAGGGAATTTGGGCATGCAGTTCTGGAGTTAAGTCCATCCATTTGAAATATGAATACTCGCCAAGTTTGGTGTCAATCAGACACCGGACGGACATTGCACGATAACATATGACCATTCACCAAAATCATGTCTATGCCGGGAAGATTGAAAATAGCTCAAAATGTACTATAAGAGGTACCATGGTGTTAGCTCTCCACCACTCCTGGGCCCTGTGGCTTAAGTGAACTACCATGTGGCACATACGTGTGTCATAGCATGGGCGAGCGTGCCGAGACGAGTGTCTCGGGCGACTTGCTTTGAAATGGGTTTTTTAAGGATAGTATCGGGCAGCTCTCCACCACTCCTGGGCCCTGTGGCCTAAGTGAACTGCCCTGTGGCACATACGTGTGTCACAGTGTGGGCAAGCGTGCCGAGACGAGTGTCTCGGGCGACTTCCTTTGAAATGGGTTTTTTAAGGACAGTATCGGGCAGCTCAGGATGGCGTCAAGACATGGACCATGTCGATGGGGATCGAGATGACAAGATGAGATGCGACGTTGCATTGAGGGACCTTGACCCTGAGCAGAGACAAAGTCGAGCCGAATAACTTGGCCTAGTGTAGAGGCAAGTTGGATGTGCCGCAAACGATTGAACATGCACGCGTAAGCGGCGTGTGTGGTTGAACAAGCTTGGATTCTGCACAAGCGATGTTTGATTGGCGAAGACAAACCTCGCCTAAGGTCTGAAGCCACAAAGCCAGGGCGAAAAATATATATGGAGCTTAATTCCCCTTAAGGCTAGTCGTGAGCATGTCAAGATCATGACACCCAGCGTCCTCGTTGGCATACCTCTCATTGCCCGACTCTGATGTCATTTGTAATAGCCCAAATCCAGCGCTAGTAGATATTGTCATCTTTGAGCTTTTTTTCTTGGGCTAACGTTTTGTGGGTGTTAATGTTAGATAAGAACAAAACCAATCGTTCATGATGAACAAGGAAAATCTTCAAACGTTTGAGAAACATTGAGCCAACATTGATAATGACAGAACTAATGGCATTCACAGGAATTTTATTAACAAAGGGAAGAAAACAGAACATTTAGAACCAAACAAGGAGACAAAGAAAGAACACAGACTGCTACTATTCTCTATCTGTTCATGTTTGAATCCTCCAATGTTCTTGTAAAGAATTGCCTCCCAAACAAAAGGAATATCAGAAAAGAATCTTGCTTATATCTTCCACACCATCACCATTTCTCTGCTGTTCTCTCTGTACTACAATGTTTCTTCTTAGTCGACCAATTCAGTATTCGAAAATGGAACATTGTTGCCAACAGACGTACGTAGTTTTCAACTCCGTGTATTTTGGAACTTAGATGTCATCGGTTTCCGAGTTTTTGTTTCAAACAACCTGCTCGCCGATCAAGTCGAGACCGACGAGGAGAAAGGATATTCCTTGAAACATCAAGAAGTAGAAATGAATCCCTTGAGCTGAGAGAAGGCTTCTAGCTGAGGCTGTTAGAAGAAGGAAAGCCAATGCTAGTTCCTTCATGTATATTCTATTATGCTTCTTCTTCGACAAATTCTTGTCCTGTTTTTGTATTAACTCAATCTCCTCAAGGTTGGTAGCTGATGCACTCTTTTCAGTGTTCAACTCTTTTTTCCCGACCATCGAGACGAGATCACCCTCGGAGGATCGACCTGATTTCTTCGTAACGACCCATTCGTATGCACTGCCGAGTTGAAAAAGTCCCGAAACCATTGCGTTGAACTTTGTTACCGACATTGTGTTCTCGAAAAGGAGGTAAGGGACAATGAAAGGGAAGAACTTTGGTGCTGGAAGAATGTTGAGAAAAGACATGGTGGCTGGAATGTAACATACGACCCACGCAGGTAACACGGCTTCGGGAACGAACATCGTCATCGGAAGAATAATGCAGAAAAGTGTAAATGAATAAAACGGTAATATCAGCTTTCGTAGCAGAAAGAACAGGAAGATCAAGTTGAATTTCTTCCATATGCCAATCTGTATTTGGAGAAACAGAACACAATGTGAGATGATTGAAGCATGGCGCATGACAAAGACGTATCGATCGAATCGAATCGCATACCTTTGATCGAACGATATCAGGCAAACAAAGACGAAACAATTGCATCGGTCCAGAATGCCATCGGTGCTGTTGTTTTCTATACGCTTCATACGATTCGGGTAATTCACATTGGCACTGAACAAAACAGTAACAAATCAACATCAAATCGCAAACAAAAGTTCAGCTGATGTTACCGACGAGATACGATACCTCTACATCGTTGAGGAATATGAATTTNGGCTTAAGTGAACTACCATGTGGCACATACGTGTGTCATAGCATGGGCGAGCGTGCCGAGACGAGTGTCTCGGGCGACTTGCTTTGAAATGGGTTTTTTAAGGATAGTATCGGGCAGCTCTCCACCACTCCTGGGCCCTGTGGCCTAAGTGAACTGCCCTGTGGCACATACGTGTGTCACAGTGTGGGCAAGCGTGCCGAGACGAGTGTCTCGGGCGACTTCCTTTGAAATGGGTTTTTTAAGGACAGTATCGGGCAGCTCAGGATGGCGTCAAGACATGGACCATGTCGATGGGGATCGAGATGACAAGATGAGATGCGACGTTGCATTGAGGGACCTTGACCCTGAGCAGAGACAAAGTCGAGCCGAATAACTTGGCCTAGTGTAGAGGCAAGTTGGATGTGCCGCAAACGATTGAACATGCACGCGTAAGCGGCGTGTGTGGTTGAACAAGCTTGGATTCTGCACAAGCGATGTTTGATTGGCGAAGACAAACCTCGCCTAAGGTCTGAAGCCACAAAGCCAGGGCGAAAAATATATATGGAGCTTAATTCCCCTTAAGGCTAGTCGTGAGCATGTCAAGATCATGACACCCAGCGTCCTCGTTGGCATACCTCTCATTGCCCGACTCTGATGTCATTTGTAATAGCCCAAATCCAGCGCTAGTAGATATTGTCATCTTTGAGCTTTTTTTCTTGGGCTAACGTTTTGTGGGTGTTAATGTTAGATAAGAACAAAACCAATCGTTCATGATGAACAAGGAAAATCTTCAAACGTTTGAGAAACATTGAGCCAACATTGATAATGACAGAACTAATGGCATTCACAGGAATTTTATTAACAAAGGGAAGAAAACAGAACATTTAGAACCAAACAAGGAGACAAAGAAAGAACACAGACTGCTACTATTCTCTATCTGTTCATGTTTGAATCCTCCAATGTTCTTGTAAAGAATTGCCTCCCAAACAAAAGGAATATCAGAAAAGAATCTTGCTTATATCTTCCACACCATCACCATTTCTCTGCTGTTCTCTCTGTACTACAATGTTTCTTCTTAGTCGACCAATTCAGTATTCGAAAATGGAACATTGTTGCCAACAGACGTACGTAGTTTTCAACTCCGTGTATTTTGGAACTTAGATGTCATCGGTTTCCGAGTTTTTGTTTCAAACAACCTGCTCGCCGATCAAGTCGAGACCGACGAGGAGAAAGGATATTCCTTGAAACATCAAGAAGTAGAAATGAATCCCTTGAGCTGAGAGAAGGCTTCTAGCTGAGGCTGTTAGAAGAAGGAAAGCCAATGCTAGTTCCTTCATGTATATTCTATTATGCTTCTTCTTCGACAAATTCTTGTCCTGTTTTTGTATTAACTCAATCTCCTCAAGGTTGGTAGCTGATGCACTCTTTTCAGTGTTCAACTCTTTTTTCCCGACCATCGAGACGAGATCACCCTCGGAGGATCGACCTGATTTCTTCGTAACGACCCATTCGTATGCACTGCCGAGTTGAAAAAGTCCCGAAACCATTGCGTTGAACTTTGTTACCGACATTGTGTTCTCGAAAAGGAGGTAAGGGACAATGAAAGGGAAGAACTTTGGTGCTGGAAGAATGTTGAGAAAAGACATGGTGGCTGGAATGTAACATACGACCCACGCAGGTAACACGGCTTCGGGAACGAACATCGTCATCGGAAGAATAATGCAGAAAAGTGTAAATGAATAAAACGGTAATATCAGCTTTCGTAGCAGAAAGAACAGGAAGATCAAGTTGAATTTCTTCCATATGCCAATCTGTATTTGGAGAAACAGAACACAATGTGAGATGATTGAAGCATGGCGCATGACAAAGACGTATCGATCGAATCGAATCGCATACCTTTGATCGAACGATATCAGGCAAACAAAGACGAAACAATTGCATCGGTCCAGAATGCCATCGGTGCTGTTGTTTTCTATACGCTTCATACGATTCGGGTAATTCACATTGGCACTGAACAAAACAGTAACAAATCAACATCAAATCGCAAACAAAAGTTCAGCTGATGTTACCGACGAGATACGATACCTCTACATCGTTGAGGAATATGAATTTCCAGCCATGAAGATGAGCACGAACCGCAATGTCCATGTCCTCAACCGTGGTTCTTTCCAGCCATCCACCGGCTTCTTCAAGAGCCTTAATCCTCCAAACACCAGCCGTGCCATTGAATCCAAAGAAATTAAGAAAAACTCCATTAACCTGTTGCTCCACCTCGAAATGGNATCGGGCAGCTCAGGATGGCGTCAAGACATGGACCATGTCGATGGGGATCGAGATGACAAGATGAGATGCGACGTTGCATTGAGGGACCTTGACCCTGAGCAGAGACAAAGTCGAGCCGAATAACTTGGCCTAGTGTAGAGGCAAGTTGGATGTGCCGCAAACGATTGAACATGCACGCGTAAGCGGCGTGTGTGGTTGAACAAGCTTGGATTCTGCACAAGCGATGTTTGATTGGCGAAGACAAACCTCGCCTAAGGTCTGAAGCCACAAAGCCAGGGCGAAAAATATATATGGAGCTTAATTCCCCTTAAGGCTAGTCGTGAGCATGTCAAGATCATGACACCCAGCGTCCTCGTTGGCATACCTCTCATTGCCCGACTCTGATGTCATTTGTAATAGCCCAAATCCAGCGCTAGTAGATATTGTCATCTTTGAGCTTTTTTTCTTGGGCTAACGTTTTGTGGGTGTTAATGTTAGATAAGAACAAAACCAATCGTTCATGATGAACAAGGAAAATCTTCAAACGTTTGAGAAACATTGAGCCAACATTGATAATGACAGAACTAATGGCATTCACAGGAATTTTATTAACAAAGGGAAGAAAACAGAACATTTAGAACCAAACAAGGAGACAAAGAAAGAACACAGACTGCTACTATTCTCTATCTGTTCATGTTTGAATCCTCCAATGTTCTTGTAAAGAATTGCCTCCCAAACAAAAGGAATATCAGAAAAGAATCTTGCTTATATCTTCCACACCATCACCATTTCTCTGCTGTTCTCTCTGTACTACAATGTTTCTTCTTAGTCGACCAATTCAGTATTCGAAAATGGAACATTGTTGCCAACAGACGTACGTAGTTTTCAACTCCGTGTATTTTGGAACTTAGATGTCATCGGTTTCCGAGTTTTTGTTTCAAACAACCTGCTCGCCGATCAAGTCGAGACCGACGAGGAGAAAGGATATTCCTTGAAACATCAAGAAGTAGAAATGAATCCCTTGAGCTGAGAGAAGGCTTCTAGCTGAGGCTGTTAGAAGAAGGAAAGCCAATGCTAGTTCCTTCATGTATATTCTATTATGCTTCTTCTTCGACAAATTCTTGTCCTGTTTTTGTATTAACTCAATCTCCTCAAGGTTGGTAGCTGATGCACTCTTTTCAGTGTTCAACTCTTTTTTCCCGACCATCGAGACGAGATCACCCTCGGAGGATCGACCTGATTTCTTCGTAACGACCCATTCGTATGCACTGCCGAGTTGAAAAAGTCCCGAAACCATTGCGTTGAACTTTGTTACCGACATTGTGTTCTCGAAAAGGAGGTAAGGGACAATGAAAGGGAAGAACTTTGGTGCTGGAAGAATGTTGAGAAAAGACATGGTGGCTGGAATGTAACATACGACCCACGCAGGTAACACGGCTTCGGGAACGAACATCGTCATCGGAAGAATAATGCAGAAAAGTGTAAATGAATAAAACGGTAATATCAGCTTTCGTAGCAGAAAGAACAGGAAGATCAAGTTGAATTTCTTCCATATGCCAATCTGTATTTGGAGAAACAGAACACAATGTGAGATGATTGAAGCATGGCGCATGACAAAGACGTATCGATCGAATCGAATCGCATACCTTTGATCGAACGATATCAGGCAAACAAAGACGAAACAATTGCATCGGTCCAGAATGCCATCGGTGCTGTTGTTTTCTATACGCTTCATACGATTCGGGTAATTCACATTGGCACTGAACAAAACAGTAACAAATCAACATCAAATCGCAAACAAAAGTTCAGCTGATGTTACCGACGAGATACGATACCTCTACATCGTTGAGGAATATGAATTTCCAGCCATGAAGATGAGCACGAACCGCAATGTCCATGTCCTCAACCGTGGTTCTTTCCAGCCATCCACCGGCTTCTTCAAGAGCCTTAATCCTCCAAACACCAGCCGTGCCATTGAATCCAAAGAAATTAAGAAAAACTCCATTAACCTGTTGCTCCACCTCGAAATGGAAGGCTAAGTTAATGTTCTGCAATCGGGTTAACAAGTTCTCGTCCTTGTTAACNGGGACCTTGACCCTGAGCAGAGACAAAGTCGAGCCGAATAACTTGGCCTAGTGTAGAGGCAAGTTGGATGTGCCGCAAACGATTGAACATGCACGCGTAAGCGGCGTGTGTGGTTGAACAAGCTTGGATTCTGCACAAGCGATGTTTGATTGGCGAAGACAAACCTCGCCTAAGGTCTGAAGCCACAAAGCCAGGGCGAAAAATATATATGGAGCTTAATTCCCCTTAAGGCTAGTCGTGAGCATGTCAAGATCATGACACCCAGCGTCCTCGTTGGCATACCTCTCATTGCCCGACTCTGATGTCATTTGTAATAGCCCAAATCCAGCGCTAGTAGATATTGTCATCTTTGAGCTTTTTTTCTTGGGCTAACGTTTTGTGGGTGTTAATGTTAGATAAGAACAAAACCAATCGTTCATGATGAACAAGGAAAATCTTCAAACGTTTGAGAAACATTGAGCCAACATTGATAATGACAGAACTAATGGCATTCACAGGAATTTTATTAACAAAGGGAAGAAAACAGAACATTTAGAACCAAACAAGGAGACAAAGAAAGAACACAGACTGCTACTATTCTCTATCTGTTCATGTTTGAATCCTCCAATGTTCTTGTAAAGAATTGCCTCCCAAACAAAAGGAATATCAGAAAAGAATCTTGCTTATATCTTCCACACCATCACCATTTCTCTGCTGTTCTCTCTGTACTACAATGTTTCTTCTTAGTCGACCAATTCAGTATTCGAAAATGGAACATTGTTGCCAACAGACGTACGTAGTTTTCAACTCCGTGTATTTTGGAACTTAGATGTCATCGGTTTCCGAGTTTTTGTTTCAAACAACCTGCTCGCCGATCAAGTCGAGACCGACGAGGAGAAAGGATATTCCTTGAAACATCAAGAAGTAGAAATGAATCCCTTGAGCTGAGAGAAGGCTTCTAGCTGAGGCTGTTAGAAGAAGGAAAGCCAATGCTAGTTCCTTCATGTATATTCTATTATGCTTCTTCTTCGACAAATTCTTGTCCTGTTTTTGTATTAACTCAATCTCCTCAAGGTTGGTAGCTGATGCACTCTTTTCAGTGTTCAACTCTTTTTTCCCGACCATCGAGACGAGATCACCCTCGGAGGATCGACCTGATTTCTTCGTAACGACCCATTCGTATGCACTGCCGAGTTGAAAAAGTCCCGAAACCATTGCGTTGAACTTTGTTACCGACATTGTGTTCTCGAAAAGGAGGTAAGGGACAATGAAAGGGAAGAACTTTGGTGCTGGAAGAATGTTGAGAAAAGACATGGTGGCTGGAATGTAACATACGACCCACGCAGGTAACACGGCTTCGGGAACGAACATCGTCATCGGAAGAATAATGCAGAAAAGTGTAAATGAATAAAACGGTAATATCAGCTTTCGTAGCAGAAAGAACAGGAAGATCAAGTTGAATTTCTTCCATATGCCAATCTGTATTTGGAGAAACAGAACACAATGTGAGATGATTGAAGCATGGCGCATGACAAAGACGTATCGATCGAATCGAATCGCATACCTTTGATCGAACGATATCAGGCAAACAAAGACGAAACAATTGCATCGGTCCAGAATGCCATCGGTGCTGTTGTTTTCTATACGCTTCATACGATTCGGGTAATTCACATTGGCACTGAACAAAACAGTAACAAATCAACATCAAATCGCAAACAAAAGTTCAGCTGATGTTACCGACGAGATACGATACCTCTACATCGTTGAGGAATATGAATTTCCAGCCATGAAGATGAGCACGAACCGCAATGTCCATGTCCTCAACCGTGGTTCTTTCCAGCCATCCACCGGCTTCTTCAAGAGCCTTAATCCTCCAAACACCAGCCGTGCCATTGAATCCAAAGAAATTAAGAAAAACTCCATTAACCTGTTGCTCCACCTCGAAATGGAAGGCTAAGTTAATGTTCTGCAATCGGGTTAACAAGTTCTCGTCCTTGTTAACGAACGACCACCGCGCTTGAACGAGTCCAAGTTCCTCGTTATCCTGAAGTTCCAATCATCAACAAAACATTACAATCACTCCAACCTTCCAAACATGATAACAACAACCAGATTACCTTAAAATGAGGAAGTGTTCTTTTAAGGAAATCAGAGGCAGGTTGAAAATCAGCATCAAAGATAGCAACAAATTCATAGTCTTTGACATAGCTGCAACTCATGGCAGACTTGAGATTGCCTGCCTTATACCCCTCTCGAATCACCCTATGTCGGTACACGATGTTGGCGTTGAGTTGCTGCCATTTACGAACCTCCTCTTGGATCAGCAATACGGTGATTGGATCATCCGAGTCGTCGAGAACCTGAATCAGTAACTTGTCTTTTGGCCAGTCTAAGTTGCATACAGCAGCAATTGATTGCTGATAAACCTATAATGAACAAATGAAACAATCAAAACCAGAAAGAATCACCAAAAACAGAGGATTTTATGCATCAGAAATGAGCTAAACCTACAAATTTACCTCTTTTTCATTGCACATTGGGATCTGAACAAGAACCATAGGGAAGTAACCAGTCTCTCCAGATTCAAGATCGAACGCCGAAGCATTAGGAACCGGTTTGATTTTCTTGAAGCGGATCCAGAAACAACCCAAACAAAGAATCAACCTATCCAGAGTTTGAATGAGGAACAACACTATACAAACATTGGCCAAAAACTGGAGAGGAGGAGCAACATAATCCACACGAATCACAACCCATTTCGAGTAAATCCAATCAAAAACATCCTTAACCCCAAATGGGTATGCCCAAAAGTAGTTCAATTCAAGATGGGGTGCGCTAAAATGCCAGCCCTTGTAATACGCCGCCACTTCAAACCCTAACAGACCCACCGACACCCAAAGGAAAATCTTAATAAACAAATAAAACCTGGTTTTGACAGTTGGGTTTTCCCTCACGCCGCTGTCGGCGTTGTCATTGTCGTTGTCGAGGTCGGCATCGGTTTTACCGGAAGCAACACGGCGTTTAACAGCAGCGCCGATGTTAACCAATGCAGAGCCAATGGAAGTTAAACAACCGGCAGCCTTATGAGCTTTAAGAAGAAGAACCCAAGTGAGTTGCTTGGCGTTTTTTCCTCGTCCTTTCTCTCTGATTCTACCCGGCGGCGACTCGGCGGCGATAATGAAGTCATCATCGGAAGGGCCTTGAAGTTCAACCATTGACCAGTTGGGATTCTCCATCTTTACAACAACAGGGGTTCCTTTATGGCTCTCTTTTCTCCACCAATTAGCCATTTCTATAGCCAATGCCTCAAACCCAGTTCAAAAAACAGAAATCTCCGACAAACCCTCAAATTCTCCACACAAACACACACGGATTTCAACTCTCAAACGTTGAAAACGGCAAAAAACAGAGATTTTGGCCTCATGGGTAAAATGAAAAATGGAAGGAAGATTACAGCTGAAATAGAATACAGAGTTATAAAAGAAGAGAGAGGGAGATGTATGAACATAAATAAGAACAGGGCTAGAAGCGTGAGAGAGAGAGAGAGAGAGAAATGGAAATCAGTAAAAAGGGATGGTAACAGCTCAACGCGGCTTCCCTTTGATTCCCTCCATGAGAGAGAAAATAAAGAAAAGGGAAAAACCACCAAAAAAAAAAAAAAAACAAACAAAAAACAAAAACAGAGGATTTAAGGAGTTAAAAAAAAAACATGTAGATGATTTTGGGTTTAGGAGTACTAGGTTGTGTTGTTGGTTTGATTTGAAACAAATTGAAAAACAGAGTAACAATAAAATTGGAAATGAAAATAGATCCACCGGAGAAACAGATGGAAAAGGACAATAATTAAGCTTTTATTAGATAACGAGATGAACAGTTGCCAGAAAATGACAATTTTAAGAACCCAGAATGAATTTTTTTGTGTTCTTAATCAACAGTGGCGAAGAAGAAACATTACAGATTTATGCTTCCGGGTTTTGTAATTGAAGATTCGCATCCTTCTTTCTCCTTCCATTCAATCTTGGATTCATCAATTTCTTTGTTGGTTTCACAAGAAATTAATCTAAACCAAAATGAGGAACAGACAGAGCTTCAAATTGAAACGATCAAAAAGGATGGCCATACGCGAAAACGGAGATTAAATAAATTATTATCTAAATTAGGAGTTTTTTTTTTTTTCTTTTTAATTTTTTTCTGGGCGACATAGAAAATTTAGTGGCCGCCACAATTTCTTTCCTTAAAACCATCAGCCGCATTCTACTAACCTAACAATCAACGACAATCGTTTCAAAAATTAAAATTTTATTTTTTTAATTGTTAAAAACAAAAAAATTATTAACTACAGACATGTTCATGCGACTGGAGAGGAGATGTTTTTATCTCTGCCACCTATTTCATTTCTCATATGAGAAATAAAAAGGGGATCAAAAATAATATCTTCCTTTACAACGTTTAAATAAGATATAATCTACCAAATAATACATAAAAACAAGAAGAAAAAATATAAACTAACTAAATCTTCGTAATAAAATAAAATATACTATTAATCAAATCTATGATAAAATATTAACGAAATATTTAAGATATATTGTATAATTAATTATTATAATATATTATCCAAATATTATATATTAATATTAGGGCAGAATTCACCGTCATAATTTATATATAATTTTTATTAAAAAAATGTTATTAATATATTTATATATAATTTATACCAATATAATTTCTCAGAGTTCAAATTTTAATTTTTTTAATATGGTAATGTATGAAAGTCTCACTTACAAATGTTTAAAAATAATAATTCTCGTATTTTGATATTTTGATAAATAAATTATTAAATTAAAATTCAAGAACCCTTTTTCTTCTCTAGCGTTAACACGACGCTTCACTAAAGAGCGCTTCAATGCAACGCTGGAAATATTATATTTATAAAATAAATTTAAAATTTTGTCTATATATATATATATATATATATATATATTCAATACATTTTAAAGCTCTGAAATTCGAGTCTTTTAATATTAGTAATAAATAATAAATAATATATATTTTTTTATAAGAAATGAATATATACACACGGGATAATATTACATATACGACTTTTTTTTTTCTTTTTCAATTTAATTTTAATAATTTGGTTGAATTTTCAAAATAATATTATTTTGGAACATATTTATAGTAATTAGTAATTAAGGTATGTATGAATTAATAATTTTCCATATCAGAAAAAGCATGAAAATCTGTATGATTTAATTATATTTTAAATTTGACAGAACACAGTTAAATAAAGTTTCTATAATTGAGTTATGGAAAAAAATATATATTTTTTTTTAATATTTTTTTTAATTATCTTATTTTTTAAATTATTATCATTTAAATATCAAATATTTACATGTCAGTGTATTTAAATATCAAAAACTGAACGGAATTATTCCGTTTTCAAAAAATTGAATCTAACCCAAACTGAAAAAAAAAAAATTATAAAATAAAGAAATTAATATGTTGAGATAATAATTATAAATTAAAAAAAATAAATTAAGAAAATAGGAAGAAAAAAAAAAGTGAAAACCGTGGGGGGACGGACATATTAGTAATTTGGAGAAAAGGTTGAGGATTAAAGAGGGATTGAGACAAGGGAAGTGGGGTTGCACTGGCAAGAGGCGCACGTGGGGACAACGTTGATAAAAGCGCGGAGATGAAGACACGTGGGAGGAGTTGACGGTGGATGATCGGACACTCCAATGAACATTTTGTCGGAAAAGTGAAAACCATGGACCTTGGTCTGGCTAACTAATTCTCCTTCCTATGACCATTGGCTACACGCTACAAGACAACTCAACCGAATCACGAGTCAATTTTTTTTAGATTTCATTTCAATATGTCTCATAATTTATCTTTCTTCGTTATATTAGTTGCTAGTTTGTATCCTATTTAAAGTGGATGAATATTAATGAAAATACATATATTTAATTTCAATTCTATTTTTATTTCTGAAAGTGAGTTATATGAATATTTTAGAATAATAGTTTATATTTTAGAATAATAGTATTAAATTGGAGTACAGCTCCTCTTTCTTTTTTTAAATTAAAAAAAAAATTAAAAAAAAAACTTTTTCAATGGTGGACATGCTTTTGGGAGTGTTCTTCAGCATAACCCAAAAATTAAATATTTATTTTCTTAAAAAAAGAAAAAAAAAGTGTAAAAAGACAAGTAGGTCCCTTATGAGGGCCGTGGGCGAGAGAGAAAATTAATTATAATTTAATTTCGTAAAAGCAAAACTAAAAGCATTTAAACGATCTTAAAATAAAATGTAAGTGCCCTTTTTGGTAATTCTGTCTATTGCCGACACCCCAAAAGACACCAAAAATATATAAATATAATTAAATAAAAAAAATTCATTTTCCCAAAATTATATACAAAAAAAATAATAATAATAATTAAACGGACTGAAATTATCAACCAAATTCATATTATGACGTGTTAAAAAAAAATTCGACTGATTAATATAGTTACTATATATAATAAACAAGTTGAGACTCGACTATTATATTTTTTATTTACTAATATTTGTTTGATAATTAAACTTCCACGTCGGCTAATTTAGAGAATAATCATGGGTTTATAATCAAAGAATACTCTCTCTATTCGTGTGAGGTCTTTTGAGAGAATTTATGCACAAAAAATACTCTCTCTATTGGTGTGAGGTCTTTTGGGAGAATTTATGCACAAAGTAGACAATATCATACCATTGGTGAGGGTCGTGTCCTCTATCATGTTTTAATTTTGTTTAACTTTAATTGAGATAATTAGGGTTTAGTTCAAACGGTGGTGCGCACTAGGCGGCCTGCTCGTCAGGTCCAGAAACATGCCCAATCAGCCCATTTATTAAAAAATGATGAATATACATAAAAATTTAAAAAATTAAATAACGTCCACAAATTCAAAATGTAAAAATTTATTAAATAACTTTTATAGAATAACGAGCGTTAGTATATGAACGAAACTATTAGTATCATATTTAAAAAATACTTATAAACTTTAAAAAATAATGTTAATATCAAAGTTTATAGATGACTTATGAAATGTAGATATACGATTTTCGTCTATTTTTTTTATATATATATAAAGATTAAACATATTTTATATAGCTATGACAATATTGACCTATGTTAGGAGGTTAGAATTCTCGTGAGTATGTTGTTAATTAATAATTTGTTTGTTTGAATAATTATAGATTTATTTGTGTTTGAAGGGTGGAAAAATTAATAAATAAATAAATTATTTAAGTAAATGATATTTATGTTTATTTATGATATAAAATGCCTAAAAATATTTTATAATTATGATGTATTAAGCAACCAACCAATCAAAATTAATGTAATAAATAAAAATAATTACTCCAAAAATATATTTTTTTTCTAAATTAATATTTTTCATTAATTAATTCATTACATTTTTAACATATCTTTACCTAATTAGTTTATAACTTCAGTAAATCAGTACTAGCATTTATTGAATAAATTATTATCAATTTACTCTAATTAAATAAATAATTATATTATTTTTTACAAATAAATAAATAAATAAAATGTGATTATTATTTTTATTAATGTATTATATAAGTTTTAATATTTTGAACTCTGGTGGGACGTGTCCATGCGTCTGCATCGTCCCTTCCTCAAACTTCAGTCCGCATAACCGAATCTTCTTGACTGCGGCGATCTCTGTGTGGTTGCAGTCTCAGGAACCAGGAAATGATGGTGGATCACTGCGCCTTTGCCTGGATCTTGGCTGCCGTGCTCGGTCTTGTAGTTGCGGTTACTTTCTTTGTCGCTGTTCTGAGGAGGAATCGCCGGGGAGGAACCGATTCCACTGCGAGTAAGGACTGCGTAATAAGTACTGCTATCGCCAATGGAGAATGTAAACCCGACGACGCCGACGCCGACGTTATCATTGTTGGAGCCGGTGTTGCCGGTTCCGCTCTTGCTCATACTCTCGGCAAGGTGTCTTGGTTTTAACGCTTTATTTTGATTCTGATTCTGTTCTGTAGTTCTGTTCTTGCTTTCTCTTGCTCATACTTGCGTCGATCATTTTTTTGATGAAAACTTGGCGTATTTGCGTTCTGTTGATATTTGATGCATAGAAAACCTCGGAATTAAAGAATCTATTGCATAGTTAATAGTTATCAATTATGGATTAGATGAAAAAATGGAAAGGAAGACAAAACGTTGGGGTCTAAGTAACTCGTCCATGTAACGAAAATTGAAGTGATTGGGAGATCAGATTGAATTTTGTAGGACGGTCGTCGAGTTCACGTGATTGAAAGAGACTTGACAGAGCCGGATAGAATCGTTGGTGAATTCTTACAGCCTGGTGGTTACCTCAAATTGATCGAGTTAGGACTTGGAGGTTTGTTTTGGCCTGGGAAATTTCTTTTCCAACTCTACTTTTTAAGTAAGATATTCATCAGTTATTAAGGAAAAAATGTGTTTATACTGCAGATTGTGTTGAGGAAATTGATGCACAGAAGCTGTATGGCTATGCCCTTTTCAAGGATGGAAAGAACACTCGAGTTTCTTATCCATTGGGAAATTTTCACTCTGATGTATCTGGAAGAAGCTTCCACAATGGGCGCTTCATACAGAGAATGAGGGAGAAGGCTGCTTCCCTTCCCAAGTATGTTCTGTTTTCTGCTCCTTGAATTCTTAAAGAATAAGTTTCAACAACCCCTGTAGTTTTGAAGATCTCACGAATGTCCCGTTATCAGATGTTAAAAGTTAACTTCGATCTCTAGAAGTAATGATTCAAGCCATACATTATGTTTCCTTAATACCCTTCTGGGTTACTCTACGATATGAAAATGCTCTTGAAAAGTTAGAGTGTTTTGATTGAATTGTCAAACATTCATCATTGATTCGCCCTCCATGCTTCAATTCCGTGTTTCTTGTGATCTGGTGATGATCTGTATCCATTTCTTGTAGTGTGAGATTAGAGCAAGGGACAGTTACTTCGCTGCTTGAAACAAAAGGAACGATCAAAGGAGTGCAATATAAGTCTAAAAATGGTGGAGAAAACAGCATACGCACCTCTGACTATTGTTTGTGATGGCTGCTTCTCAAACTTACGCCGCTCTCTTTGCAAGCCAATGGTAAGGAGGTTTCAACAATGTAGTGGCACCCCAAAATAGACATTGAGCTTCCCTGCAAAACTGTGAAATCTAGAGTATTCTGGGTGAATATATTTAATAAGTTCTTCAAATTCCGAGCCCATTAACTGCTCTATCTTGTGCAGGTTGATGTTCCCTCTTGTTTTGTGGGATTGGTTCTTGAGAATTGCCAACTCCCTTTTGCTAATCATGGGCATGTTGTTCTCGGAGATCCTTCTCCTATTTTGTTCTATCCCATCAGCAGTACCGAGATCCGTTGTCTAGTTGATGTTCCTGGTCAGAAGGTTCCTTCTATATCAAATGGCGATATGGATAAGTATATGAAAACTGTAGTGGCGCCTAAGGTACAAATTTTGAGTTACTGTCTCAATGTTATGACTAGTGCTTTGAACTGATGGATTACCAATACTCGTGCAGGTTCCTCCGCAAATCCATGATGCCTTTATAGCTGCTATTGAAAAAGGTAATATAAGGACAATGCCAAACAGAAGCATGCCTGCTGCTCCCCACCCGACACCCGGTGCCTTACTAATGGGTGATGCATTCAACATGCGCCACCCTCTCACCGGTGGAGGAATGACCGTAGCTTTGTCCGATATTGTTGTGCTAAGGAACCTCCTCAAGCCGCTCAAAGACTTGAATGATGCACCAACTCTCTGCAAGTATCTAGAATCCTTTTATACTCTGCGAAAAGTATGTTTAGTTCATGTTGACATTCCTAAAAGCCATTTTTTTTGGTAAAGCTAATTTGTTCGTCTCAAACTGCAGCCAGTAGCTTCTACAATCAACACGTTGGCAGGGGCATTATACAAGGTCTTTTGTGCATCACCAGATCAAGCCAGGAAGGAAATGAGACAAGCTTGCTTTGATTATTTGAGCCTTGGAGGAGTGTTCTCAAATGGACCTATCTCCTTGCTTTCAGGATTGAATCCTCGCCCATTAAGCCTGGTTCTCCATTTCTTTGCGGTGGCAATATATGGAGTTGGTCGCCTATTGCTTCCATTTCCTTCTCTGACAGGCATCTGGATTGGAGCAAGACTGATCTATGTGAGTTTTAAAATTTTTCCCTCTGAAAACTTTGAACTTCAATGAGAAATGAATTGGTTTGTTGCAGAGCGCATCAGGAATCATATTGCCAATTATAAAGGCGGAAGGAGTTAGACAGATGTTCTTCCCTGCAACTGTTCCTGCTTATTACAGAAGCCCACCCGTTCTTTAAACCCACAACATGATGTGACGATACATAAGGAAGGATCAAATTGGGCAAAAAAAAGGGTTCATTTTAGTTGATGATACAGAAGGTGCAAGTATTCTTCTTAAGATTCATTCAAGAACCCCTAATAATATACCATAGTCGCTACGTAGATAATCGCGATGACAACGTCCTTGATGTAAACCACCATTTAATTATGGACCGACTTCTGGTGAAAATACAATATATCAAGTAAAACGTACAGCTTTGCCATTTCTGCGTGGTATCACGCTCCTATGAAATCAAATATTAATAATACATGGCTGACCCACTCTTATTTTTTGCTTTACTATACTAACAAACTCGGGGGAGGGGCGTTCTAGCAAAAAGCCAATAAAATATCTCATACTGTTAAAAATGGTTCCACCGACGACTAGACGTGCAGTTAGTCTGTCTTACGCTCTACTGCTCTTTCTTTCTAACTTTATGGCGTCGTAAGATGTCATCACCTCTTTGAACTTGGCCTCAGCAGCCTCTGCAAAACAATGATCGTAAGGAGCTATCTAGAGTAGAAAATGAAGATGAATATTAGAAAAAGAATGTCGATTATCTTCCATGGTACCTTTATTATCCTGGTTCTGATCTGGATGAAACTGCTTCGCCTTGGATTGGAATGCTGTCTGTGATCATGAATAGTTCAATTCACAACCCAGGACTTGAACAATAAAATACTTCATCGAAACCGACAGCAAAAGCTTCAACTCTAGTACAATAACATAGGAGGAGCTTAAATGAATTAGAATTAAACATACCTTAATCTCAGCATCTGTGTAAGGTGTTTTTCGACACCTATAGCAGAAATTAAGACAAGATGTCACTTTTAACACAGACAATTGAAACTAAATCCATCAGACCATAAAACTATTCCAGGGTCCAGCGAATGGAAGGCGACCATACAACGAACGTCACAATATACGAAAAGAGGAACAGTGCCAGGTTTAATCCTCACCAAAATTGGACAGGGAAGGAAAAACTATACGTATTTTAATCGTAAGCAATGTTATCAAACAGTAAATTCACCTGTCGAGACCCAAAACTGTGTAATGATGAGATAACAAGTAACTTGTTCTGACTCTTGGAGTTCCCCTATGATTATTACTTTGTTGCTCTCTGTAAAATGTCTCGGCCTTCCAATACCAATCATCTCGCTGGTGATGCTGATGATATGCACCAGGATCATTCTCTCTCCAGCTTTCATAACCTCTCTTGTATTTGTTCCTCTCTCGGTTGAATACATTCTGCATGCGCCTTATACGCTCCTACATCAAACAGACAAAAAACAAAATGACGAGGTATCAAGAATCCACGGTGAGAAAGAAATAAAATAAAGGTTGCGAAGAGGATAAAATATGTCGTGGTGAGATAAAGAATTTGAAAGCCTTGAACCCCAAAAGTGCCATGACACTATTACTAGCGGCTTGGACTGTTTTGAGATGGCTTCAAAGTCCAGTGTTCAAATCATATGTTGAATACTAAATAACTTAAACATTTGTTTCCTCCTGGAACTGGCCGTGAGTGGGCAAACCATCGTGGGGGATTAGAGGCAGGCCAAGAAGCATTGACACTTAAGTTTGACTAATGTCCACATTCGACAAACACTCCTAATGATTGATGATTGAAATAGATGGTATCAAAGCGGAATCTCTCCTAGTAGGATGTGGTTCGAGGACAAACCAAGACGGTAGTTGGTGGGCATGTGACGTCCAAGTAAAGGAGGCATAAATAAAGAACCGATATCACTTTTGAATGAGAGTGATATTGAAGATATGATGACTAAGAAATGCCGAAAAGAATTGATAGCTACTTGCTATTCCAACAAGGTACATCTTTCTTTTTGATGACTCAATTATAGAACTTCAAAGTTAAGCGTGTTTAGTTTTTCTAAGAAGCATGTGAGTGAAGACAAAACATGCTAAAAATATCATTGTTGATTTGTGGGGATAGTCTTCACTCTTAGAAGCAATTCAAGACAGGTAGGTAACATGGTCATGTTGCGGAAGATATAAAGGAATGTCGGAATCATTAGGTGCCGAATCTGGATTTCATATCCTGATCTAAATATTGGGCATGGAGCCTTACACTTGGACACTATAACACTTGTTGCACACTTATTAGCACAATAGAAGAGTCGACAAAGTCAAGATAGGTCCAAATTTTGTAGACACATAACGAACATTTGTTAAGTACACCAAATCGACACATAATGATATAGTAGAAAAAAAATCATAAATTTTGGGATCGAAATACATCAAACTCGTTTTCTTAAGCATATAAATATATAACAGACTTTGAATTTCATTATTGCATAAAAATAATATATATTTTAAAAATTGTTTACTTTTATAAACAAGTCTTTCCTCGGTCATTATCCTAAACTTCTAAAAAATGACACGTCACGATGTCCAAATGTGTCGTGTATGTGGCCTGTATCTGTATCCATGCTTCTTAGGAGATAGGCCATTAACATGATACAAGAAGTGGTGTCCCATATCATGGTCATTAAGTGAGAGATAAAGAGGGAGAGAGAGAGAATTTGGAAACTTAAATCAAGAACTAAACTTGAGGTTAGCCAACAGGATCAAATAAGATTCTGGCCAAAAAAGCATCTCTAGAGCTTCTCATCAAATTTCAAATTCAAAGTAACAAAGAAAATAATAAATGGCCAGAGAATTCTTACCACCCTCTCCATTTCTTCTTCATACTCCTCTTGCAGCCTACGATTATACCTTTTCCATGCATCCTCCTGAAACGATGACCGGAAAGAACGGCCATTTCCTCCACTCCATGATGATTTTGACCTGCTCAACTTTTGTCCAACAAAGTTACAAACTCAGCCACAATATTTCAACCGTATATCGCCAAATCCTTTCTTTCCAGTTCTTTTGTGCAAGTTCTTTGTTTCTAACTTAAATGATTATAGGAGCAATGCCAAATATGCCTTAAAAGCAGTAAAAAATGCAAAATGAACTATTTCTCCCTCACATTGCAGCAGTCGATCCATGAACGAGTTTATTGAATATTAGATAGCATCATTAATGTACTCACGCATATACCTGAGTGTATACCCAATCAACAGTTCTCCGCAGATGACTAACCTGCCCAAGAACAACCAATGTCAAATTAAGCAATAACTCCATGGAGAAAAACTTGTTAATGGAATTAGTTTCCAAATATACCAGAAAATTATTTTACATCACTACAAATATACTCAACTATACAGATTCAGATAATTTCTTATCCTCCATGTGTCAGTTGATAACAGTCATGATCATTTCAATAGCATACACTGATGAAATTAGAATAACGCGTTTCATTACAGATCGAGATTCACATTGCCTATCACTATTCCAATTTCTGTTTTCAAAAAATCGAATGAACGTAGCTCAAAGCTTAAAATTCCATGACAAGAACGAAGAGAATTAAAATTGAATCACCAGTAGCTAGGCTAAATAACGAAGATTGAGAAAAAGAACTCACGGCAAGAGTGGTGGCAGAGGCACCGATCAAACCGAAGAGAAGAATTCCCCAGAGTTTCGTATCCTCTTCCTCTTTCTGTTGATGCGGTGCTCTTGGCGATTGCCATTGATTATCCTTATCCGATTTGCCATTGTCGTCACTCATCTCCTCTGAATGTTGAAAGTCGCGTTCAGCTGATTATAATAGCAGATGTCGGTCGAATTCGAAACCCTAAAAGCATGGTTTAGGGATTCCTTCTCCCCTCCTCGTCTTTTCAATTCCGCTCTTCTCCCTTCCCCGCACCGCCTCGAGGAACAAACCCTCGTCTCCTCTCAATTCGCTTGTGCTACTAATTAATGGCGTTCTCTGAGAATTCAGAAGGGTTTAGGAGAAATTCAAAGGAGAAGACGAAGATAAACGAATTGAAATATGAACGGTGAGAATTAGAAGCTATAAAATGAGGCTAACTTGTAAAATCAACGCTACTACGATTTGCGAGGAATAACTCGAACCAATATTTTATTATGGACCGTGACTAACAACAACACATGAATACACTCTCTTCTCATCCTAACTTAACAGGTTCCCACGGTCTCCTAATTTGGTGCTAGGTGGTTCTAATCTTAGTCCCTTGGGGCTTGCCTCTTGGGCTTTATTGGTTCATCGTACTTTCATTTAATAATTAAAGGTTCCTTATGCCGAGCTAATATGGTCGGTATCTCCCTATGAGGCGCTACTTCTGGCTATCTGAGACTACATGATATCTAACCAAGGGGTGTGCTAAGTATCTCCTAAGCTCATATAGTCCCCCTATGAGGGGCGCTACCCAACCCGTTCCCATGCACCTAATGGGTTGTACGACGTGATGACACATTTTCCATGCCAAATGGCTAGGAGAAGTAAGAACTGATCGGGAACCCCTGGTCCTCCCATGAAGCTATAGATACCGTTCACACACTAACAATCTAGGGAAAGGTTAGGTCTAGTTCGAGTGACTTGTCGCTCCTAACCGCAAATCCCTAGGCTTATCATAGTAATGGGCCATAGAGAAATAATAGAGTGTGCATGCAACCGTCGTCTTAACATCATAATATATAATTCATGCAAATTAGGCACGCAGGCTCAACAGCTCATACCAATCAATCATAGAAGGCTACACCTAAGGCAAATAACTAGCATCAAGTGAATTCTATAAGTATTTCTTCCTAAACACTGGGAGGTGACTTACTTGGTTGACACGTCCCTTTCGCTAGCGTTTCTATGCCCGTGAGGTGTCCAAAAATACTGATTTTCTTCAATTAGGTCCCTATTCACATAAAAACAGTATTAGAACTGGGATTGGGACAGAAATCAGGCAAACAGAGACGGGCCAAAACGAGCGTCTCACGCGCCAGTTATGCACCGACCACGTGCGAGGAAGTGCACCAATCGCAGGCCACACGCGCGACTACCACGTGCGGCTGCTTCTGCACAATCGTGGGTCGGGCGGCCCAGTTCCGCTCGGGTTTGCAATTCGACTCATGGTTTGCAGGCGACACGTGTCGTTTCACTAGAGCTGCGTTGCTTCAGCCAACAATCGATGCGTGTTCGGTGCCTGCCGAGCCGCACTCCGCCGCTCGCCAGCCGACACGTGTCTGCCAATTTTTTTTTCTTCTTCTCACTCTCTTGCAATCCGTAACCACACTCGTCGTCCCACTCGCAGCAACTTTTTTCTGTTTCCTCCCAATTTTCTGTTGAGGATTATTGGGAGTGAGTCTCACATTGGTTAATTTAGTAGAAGATCATGGGTTTATAAGTATTAAGTTAGAAATGAGTTGATATCTAAATTCAGGCATGATGAATATGGATATCAATCTCCTTAGGCCATAAATGGATGAACAAAGGTCGTTCCCCAACTTTTTAATTTTTTATTAGGCTGTGATAGTTAGTTTAGCTCATACAGTCAGGACTCATTACTTATCAATGTTAATAGCCGTTTTCAAGAATGGAAATCAACTAGTAAGAATAATTCGTGACTGATTAGTATAGTACAGATCCAAGGGATAGATACCACGCTAGAGAAATGAGTCTTGAATGAGTGAAAGGTTTAGGTCATGTTAAATGCTATGTCTTATCTCAAGATCCATGTTTAGTGGTTAACAGTAATGATTAGACACCCATGTGGGGACGGACAGTCATCGAGCCAACTCACCTCTAATTATGAACTTGTTTCAATGGACGAAAGTCAACATGGTGACACTAGTTTTTGGGGTAACCCCTACAAGTTTTATGATGATGTAGGGACGGAAAGTCAATATGTGCTATAGAAACAACATTTTTTACTTTTCATAATAATCTTAAAAATAAAGTAGGGTTGAATTGAGGTATAATCCTATTTTCGAGTTGACCCGACTAAAAAAAATGTCAACCCAACTCAATTTTTTTAATTTGAAATGGAAAGTCCAGGTTGGTCGGTCTCACGATCGCCCCAACTCACCTCCCTAAAAAAAACAATTTTTTTTATTGTCATGGTAGTCATCCGTCACAATTCCATTAATGTAACACGCAACAATGATTTAAATCACATGTTCATGTCTAGCCAAACCAACATTAATTAATCAAACAATGGAGTGTATCTCACATCTCCGGATCCATTAGGCTTCAACCAATAAAAAGACGCCACGTGTCAAAACCTAATTATAAAATTGATGGATGGATTACAATTGCAGTATAAAAGAGCGTGGGAAGCCGACAACCAACAGTTAGGACGGTTCTGTAATCGGAGTAAATAACATTCAATCATTGCCCGCCACGTGGATTTTCCGTTGGCCCCGCTCGATCTTTCTCGATTGTGTGATAACCATTCAACGTGGCATTCCTTCGAATGTCGACTAACATTCCGTTTGGACAGCGTATTCCAATTGCTTACCCACTTCCAAACTGTTCTGTTTTTCATTTCTTAATCTGTTTTGAGTTGGTTTGGAAGAAACGGGTGAGACTTTAGGGTTTGATTCGATCTGGGTATTCTTTTTTGAAAAGGGTTTTTTGGATTTTTATCTTTGGAGTTCAAGCAAAGCTGTTCATAACGTATAAGTTTTGTGATTATTTGTTCATATCCCTTTTCTTTCACTTCTAAGTTTTCCCAATTCGATCCTCGATTCATAATCAATATCGATTCCTAGGGTTTCTGCTGTGTTCTTCACCGGGTTTTTCAGGTACTTTTCCCTTTCCCCTGTTCGTTTTGTTCGTAATTTATCTCTGTTTCTTCGTATAAGGGTTGGATTATGCTTGTTTGTTTATGTGGAATGGAAATTTTGGGTGTTCTTGTGGGCAGGAAGAGAGCACAAAAGGTATCGAAAGCCAATCTGAGTGAAGCCTAGTTTTGGGTGATTCTTTGTGTTTATAATTTCATTTGGGACTGTGAGAAAGTAAAGTGAAATGGAATTTTCTGCGCTTCTAACTTCAGTTGGTATCAATATTGGCATCTGTGTGATGCTTTTCTCTCTGTATTCAATATTACGAAAGCAACCGAGCAACATAACGGTGTATTTCGGTCGAAAGATTGCGTCGAGAAAGTTGAAACACTGTGAAACCTTTTGCTTTGATAGATTTGTTCCTTCCCCTAGTTGGATAGTGAAAGCTTGGGAAACAACTGAGGAAGAAATTTTGGCTCTCGATGGCTTAGATTCTGTGGTTTTTCTCAGGATAATAATATTCAGGTTGGTTGCAACTCTTATAACATTTGGTTGTAAGCTCATTGTGTTCTGCAATGTGCTTGTAAATCAACTTCAAAGTCCTGTATGTTGAAACAAATTTCAGTTTCCTGATTTTGCTTACTGCAGATGCTAATTGTTTTGCTGTACAGCATTCGGGTTTTTTCAATTGCTGCCATCACTTGCCTGTTTCTAGTGCTTCCAGTAAATTATTATGGTCAAGAAACGACTCACAAGCTGATACCTTCCGAGTCGCTTGACGTTTTTTCCATTGAGAACGTCAAGGAAAATTCTAAGTGGTATGCGATCTCGACACTCCTTACCTTATGCATTTAACTTGTTCTTATGTTCTTAACTCGACTCTTGATTTTGTCTCCCCTTAATCAGGCTTTGTGCCCATTGTATCGCTTTATACGTCATATGTTGTTCGGCTTGTGTGCTCCTTTACTTTGTAAGTTCCTCAGGATGTTTTATGTACCATGTTTTTGGATTTTCCTATTGAACATTGCCCTTAATTGCACTAATTATTTGCAGGAGTACTTAAGCATAAGTAGAATGAGACTTATCTACATCACTGGTGCTCAAATGAATCCTACTTATTTTACGGTTTTAGTCCGGTCGATTCCGTGGTCTCCAGATGAATCTTATAGTGAAACTGTTCGGAAGTTCTTCACCAATTACCATGAATCCGGTTACTTGTCGCACCAAATGATATATCGGTCGGGTACCGTTCAGAAACTGTTGGTACGTATCTACAAAATATTTTTCAACTCATTCTGCATATTCATCATTGATTTTAAGTTCATTTCCCTCTTTACTATATGTATATAGACCAATTAACATATGTTATATGCTCGAGATTTTGTTTGGAATTAGGAATGAGAAAGATGAATATGTCGTCACTGTGCATCTAATTCACTTCCGGTAGGATGATCGGCTTCATATTTTATAAAACCGAGAACTAAAAACGTACATTGGCTGATGGATCATATGCTGAAGCACATTAGAAATGTCATGAAGCGAGTTTAGGATTGTGAGATCCCACATTGGTTGGAGAGGGGAACGAAACATTCTTTATAAGGGTGTGAAAAGCTCTCACTAGTAGATGCATTTTAAAACCGTGAGGTTGACGGCGATACGTAATGGGTCAAAAAGGACAATATCTAATAGTGGTGGGTTTGGGCTGTTACAAATGGTATTGGAGCCAGACACTGAGCGGTGTGCCAGCGAGGACGCTGGCCCCCAAGGGAGGTGGATTGTGAGATCCTACATTGGTTGGAGAAGGGAACAAAACTGTAACGGCCCAGATCTACCGCTAGCAGATATTGTCCTCTTTGGGTTTTCCCTTTCAGGCTTCCCCTCAAGGGTTTAAAACGCGTCTGCTAGGGGAAGGTTTCCAAACCCTTATAAAGGGTGTTTTGTTCTCCTCCCCAACCAATGTGGGACACCACAAAAACATTCCTTATAGGGTGTGGAAACCTCTCCCTAGTAGACACGTTTTAAAACCGTGAGGTTGACAACGATGCGTAACAGGTTAAAACGAACAATATCTACTAGTAGTGGGGTTGGGATGTTACAAGGACCATGTTATGACATCATTTATTGACGGTTGGGATGTTGAAACACTAGAATTTGAGGATAAACACAGTTGAAACATGGTTTGTACTATCAAGAACTAAGTACTATCAAGAACTAAGAACCGTGAACGATTTCTCTAAAAAAAACTTTAAATTCGTCTTTTCAATGCTTTTCTTTGTTCAGTTTTGGAAGTTCATGACAGAGTTAATTTTCAGAGTGATGCAGAGAAAATGTACAACATGATGAAGGAAAATTCGGTCGAGATGCACTGTCAGAAGTTCAAAGGAGGATGTTTTTGTGCAGGACCAACAAATTCTTTTGCGATTCTTCCAAGTGTAAATGATAGTGTGACAGATAAGAACCTATATGGTGATATGGACATGTTGGCTGGAGAAAAGGTCAGAGATTAGTTATGTTTACATAAAAAAACCGTTCTAAAACGAATCTACGTAATATCTAGTCACGTTTCGTTTTCTAAATCAGGAATGTTCAGCTGCTTTTGTATTCTTCAAGACTCGGTATGCTGCGCTTATGGCTGCGACCGCTCTTCAGTCAGCAAATCCTATGTCGTGGGCGACAGACTTAGCTCCAGCGCCTCATGATGTTTATTGGTCAAACCTTTCTATACCATATCGGCAACTTTGGATTCGAAAGATAGGAACACTGGTTGCTGCTACCGCATTCATGCTCGTGTTTTTGCTTCCTGTAACGCTCGTACAAAGCATGACGCAGCTGGAACAATTACAGCAAGCATTCCCATTCCTTAAAGGCCTCTTGAAAAAGTAAGTGCAAATATTGCAAGTAGAGATCATACAAACATGAATACAAGGAATTTACTCGATCATGTCGTTATGTAGGAAATATATGAGCGAACTGGTGACCGGATACTTACCGAGCGTCATATTGATTCTATTTATGTATCTGGTTCCACCGACAATGATGTCGTTTTCAGCCCTGGAGGGATCTATTTCTCGCAGTGGGCGGAAACGGAGTGCATGCCTTAAAGTCTTGTACTTCACAATATGGAACGTCTTTTTCGTTAACGTATTTACGGGGTCGATTCTTCGTACGTTGAATGTCTTTTTTAGTGTAAAGGATATACCTGCTACATTTGGCAAAGCGGTACCGGCACAGGTGAAATAAAAACGCTCTCTTTGTTCGTTTGTTTGTTTGATTGATTGTGTTACATTGTGCATACTTTTTTATGGCAGGCTAGTTTCTTCTTGACTTATGTTCTATCATCTGGTTGGGCAAGTTTGTCTTGTGAAGTTATGCAACTTTTTCCTCTTACTTGCAATTTGATCAGAAGATGGATTCTTAGAATCAAGAGCGAACCACTTTTCGAAACTCTTTCGTTCCCATATCACACGGAAGTTCCTCGAATTCTCCTGTTCGGTTTCCTCGGCTTCACGTGTTGCATCTTGGCTCCTTTGATCACTCCCTTCTTGCTGTTTTACTTTTTTCTTGCCTACCTCGTTTACAAAAACCAGGTCAGTTCTGTCTCGAAACACCGACTTACATGTTCTGTTTCTTACTGAAAATGGCTGCTACCTTACAAATGGCTGTTCTGAAACATTATTTATCTCAGATTCTCAACGTGTACGTATCGAAATACGAAAGCGGAGGACAATTTTGGCCTATAGCTCACAACACAACCATCTTTGCTATGGTAGTAGCTCAAATAATTGCTCTGGGAGTGTTTGGTCTAAAAGAATCTCCAGTTGCATCAGGTTTCACAATCCCATTAATCATCGGCACGCTCCTATTTCACGAGTATTGCAGGCAGCGATTCGGTCCAATATTCAAAAACACAGCTGCAGAGGTAGCCGAACTCGAAAACGGAACACGTTTTTTTTTATTCTTACAAGTGTTCAACCAACCATGCTATTGTTTTTTCAGGTGCTTATTGAAATGGACAGGAAAGATGAACAATGTGGTAGGCTGGAAGAGATGTATAAAAAGTTGCGCACGGCGTATTGCCAGTTCACACTGTTGGCTAAACGAGACACGAGTACGTCGGGATGTTCGAGTAATCACAACAACGAAAACAGCATTATCGACACTGAAAGTGCAAAACCAGGTTACTGTCTAACAACTTCTGACAGTCATTCCTTCGTGAAGAAACCATGTTAAGATAAGTTAAGTGATGTGTTTTTTTTTGTTTGTTTTGTTTTGTTTTGTTTGTGGCCATGGTTTGTTTTGTTGCAATTCAGGGAAGCCATTGGAAGTACATGGTTTGTGGAATCCTCCTTTCCATTTAGATGATATGGGTGATTTGGGTGTACCAACACTCACCAATAAATAAATTCGTTGTTACCGTTAAATGTACAAATTTTCTTCCAAACCCCATTTTAATTCAAGGACTTTCATCCCATTTGAACCTGTTTTCATTGTTTTACACCAATTTTCTGGGTTTGTATCACTTTTATGCCTTCCTTCAAAATCTCCATCCAATCATATCTCATTTTCTTTCCTTAAGAACTCGTTCTAGAAAACTATATATTTATTGTTTAAAATTGTGAGACTGATGGTGATATGGGCCAAAGTGGAGATTATTTGTGTTAGCGGTGGGTTTGAGCTGTTACAAATGTTATCAGAGCTAGATACTAAGTTGTATGCTAGCCGAGGATGTTGGGTCTCCAAGGGGGTGGATTGTAAGATCTCAAATCGGTTGGAGAGGGAAACGAAACATTCCTTATAAATGGCGTGGAAACTTCTCTCTAATAGATGTGCTTTAAAACCGTGAGGCTGAAGGCGATACGTAATAGGCCAAACCGAATCATATCTGTTAGCGGTGGACTTGAGTTGTTACAAATGGTATCAAAACCAGACACCAGGTCGTGTGCCAACGAGGATGTTGGGTCTCCAAGGGGGTGGATTGTGAGATCCCAAATCGGTTGGAGAGAGAAATGAAACATTCCTTTTAAGGGTATGGAAACCTCTCCGTAACAGGTGCGTTTTAAAATCGTGAGGCTGACGACGATACGTAACAGACCAAAATGAACTATATCTGTTAGTGATGGACTTGAACTGTTACAAATGGTATTAAAATCAGACACCAGGCGGTGTGCCAGAGGATGTTGAGCCTCTAAGTGGGTGGATTGTGAGATCCCAAATTGATTGGAGAGGGAAACGAAACATTTCTTATAAGGGTATGAAACCTCTCCTTACCATATGTGTTTTAAAACTGTGAGGCCAACAACGATACATAACAGGCCAAAACTAGCAATATCTATTAGTGGTGCACTTGGACCGTTACAATTCGTCATTGCAAATTACTATGTCCTTGAACTACGATTAATGATATGAGATGAGACAATAAAATTATGTTATTGGGTGTGGGAACCATTAGAGAATCTCTATCCCTTAGTCGTGAACTTATTCGAATAAGAACAATAGTTCACATCGATATATACAAGGGAGTTCGTTAATGTCTAATAGTATACACCATGAGTACTATATGGAAGTTGTTAATTAATCTCTAGTAGTACATACTATGACTCCTACCTGGGAGTTGTTAATATCAAGTGATACATGTTATGAGTGCAACATGGGAGTCGTTAATCTCTAATAGTTCATGTTATGAGTTGTGAGGTCCTTGGAGAGAGAAACAAAACATTACTTATAAAGGTGTGAAAACTTCTCCCTACAGACACGTTTTAAAANGAATAATTGTATATTCTAAAACCAAAAATAAAACCCATAGCTTAGGCTTTTCAACATTATTCATTTATCCCTATAATTCTATGTCACAATTGTGGTAGAAAATTCTTTGAAACCCTAAAAACTTCCGTTTATAAAAACACTCGTTATGTAACGACCCAGACCCACCGCTAACAAATGTTGTCCTCTCTAGGCTTTTCTTTTCGAGTTTTCCCTCAAGGCTTTAAAACGTGTCTGCTAGGGGAAGGTTTTCATACCCTTATAAAGGGTGTTTTGTTTTCCTCCCCCAACCAACGTGGGACATCACATTTTCTAAAGCAAAACAACTTTTAAATGATCTAAGACTGTAGCTTTGAAAATGATCTAGAAAATTTTGTTTTCTATATTGTTTTTCTAAAAATATGTGAGATCCCACATCGGTTGGAGATGAGAACAAAGTATTCCTTATAAGTCGTGTAGAAACCTCTACCTAGTAGATGCGTTTCAGAACTTTGAGGGGAAAACCCCAAAAATGATAATATCTGTTAGTGGTGAGCTTGGGCTGTGAGATCTCACATCGGTTGGAGAGGAGAATGAAGCATTCCTTATAAGGGGTATGGAAACCTCTCCCCACCACTCAAAAACTTTGAGGGGAAGTCCGGAAGGAAAGTCCAAAGAGAACAATATCTCCTAACGGTGGGCTTGAACTGTTACAAAATATTACAAGATCAAAATCAAAACTTCGAGGGGAAGTCCGAAAGGGAAAGTCCAAAGAGCACAATATCTCTCAATAGTGAACTTGAACTGTTACAAAATGTTACAAGATCAAAATCAAAACCTTGACGGAAGTCCGGAAGGGAAAGTCCAAAGAGAACAATATCTCCTAGCGGTGAGCTTGAACGTCCAAAAGGGAAAGTCCAAAGAAGACAATAACTCCTAACGACGTCTCCTAGTAGTGGGTTTCAACTGTGTTACAAAATATTACAAGATCAAAATCAAAACCTCGAGGGGAAGTCTAGAAGGGAAAGTCCAAAGAGGACAATAACTCCTAACGGTGGGTAGCGGTGGACTTAAACTATTACAAAATATTACAATATCAAAATCGTGTTGAAAGAATTTGTCGAAACGATACACACAAAAGCTAATTAGGGTTTTTGAAAGTGGTATGAAAGGAACCAATGGGAAGAAATGATGATGATTGAACATGAAGCAGTGTGTGGGGAGTCAAGGGTAGGAAACAAAACAACATTATTTGTTAAAAAAAGCAGACAGACAGACAGACAACTGTGGAATGAATTATGGTACTTTTTAGTCAGACAAATATAAGCACACATTAGCTTAGTTCCTTTGACCTTCCAAAGAGATATGTCTTAAACTCAGTCTCGCACCACATGTGCACTCATAAACATTAGGCGGCTTCACCTGCAACACTTTCACCAACCACAAACAACTAACCCTTACCTTTAACCTTCCATTGCCATGGATATCATCCCTTTTTTGGCTTCATTGCCTATTATTGTTCTTGCTCTTATTGGCATCATGGGAGTTGGTTAGTTCAATTGTTCGATCCACAATTATTTAGTTTCATAACCCTTAAACTAGGGAACTCTACGTTCGTATGATATGGTGCACTTTCAGCATAAGATGATGTCCCTTACTTATATATCGATGATCTTTCTCTTAATTAGCCAACGTAGGACTCAAGAATCACAATATGAGCAAATTACAACAAGGGTAGTTCAGTAATATTCACATGTTCTCCCGCAACTACGTCTTTTGACCTAATCTTAGGTTCTGACTCACTCTTTGAGGACAAACCTTGCAGAGAAACCCTTAGGTTTTTGGGTCATTGGATTCTCACCAATGTTTGCGTTACTCAAGCCAGCATTCTCGCCTCTTTTTCTTTTTGAACAGCTCGAGCTAGATGACAAAACAACTTGTTATGTATGCCCAAACTCCAAGTTCTTTCTCTTCTTTCTTCTTGAGTTTAGTGCAAAACAGTTGTCCAAAATTGCTAGATCGAGCACACAACACACATAGTCTAAAGTTCAAGAGCGGGTTGTCTCCTCTTCAACATTTCGATTACTACTTACATGAAGCTTTTGAAAACGCAGTGCACCAGGGCTAACGTCAAATTAATCACGGACAAAACCCTAGCTATGAAATCATTAATCTAACCCCAAATCCAGCTTTCTTACACTTACCCATTTGTCAAAATGGAAGACCAAATATGAGCAAGTTTCAACATATACACAAAAAATGAAAAAGTTGGTGCCTTTATGTTCTCTAAAGTCCAAAGAAACAAAATTAGGTCATACCCTAATTTCGAGAGATTTCATGTAGGGAAAAGCTTGAGGTCAAATTGCTAATCCCAATGAAGTTCTAAAATATCTAGCTGTAACCCTTAAGCAATTACACATCACAGCACCCAATTAACACACAAAGATCCTTATATATAATAATCAGTTCAAAATCAACAAAAAAAAACAAAAAAACAAAAAAAAAACAAAACAATAAACATAATAATCTTAGTTATGTTCTTATTGTCACCCTCCAAATCACTACGGCCAAAAAGAGTCCATTTTTATTACTTTACATTGCGCCCACCATGGATCAAACTGCATTGCTATCCATTATCTTCAAGTGAGTATCATATTCTTGAGTCATGGTTGACAAATCTTGGAGCATTGCTTCGTAATTTGAAGGGCAAGAAGAAATCAGAGGCCCCATTTCATAGCCATGGCTATTACTAGTACCCATTAGCTGATTATGATGATCTCCATACACAAACTCAAATCCACACAAAACCCTTCTTGGATCATCAAACCCCATGTCATAATTCTCAAGATCCACCATTTGGCTGCTGCTTTGCCCTTGAAGCAATGGAAAATAATACCCATTTCCATATCCATTTACATTGTTGTTGTTGTACACACTTTGTTCCATAAATTGAGCTCCAAATTTGCTCAAATTCTCAATTGGGTTGATATGGTCAGATGATGGCATGTTGTTATAGTAGCTTGGTGCCACTGGGAGCTGCTGCTGCTGAGGCCAATAAGGAATGGCGCTATTGCTTCTGTTCATCGTCCCGTGATGCCTTAGGGCGTTTCCTCGACGAGTTGCTTGTTGTTGTTGTTGTTGTTGATGCTCTTTCCTTTGCTTCCCGAATAGCTTCTTCTTCAACCTCGTGTTCCAGTAGTTCTTTATGTCGTTATCCGTTCTTCCTGGTAACTGTGCTGCAATTATAGACCACCTATTCCATACCAAACCCTTAGAATTGATTTTTTTTTTTTTCTCGAAACTCAAACCCTAATTAAAATGAAACGATTCGAGATTCGGGATTTGATTGAAGAAAAAAAATTACCTGCTTCCAATACTAAGATAGAGACTACAAATGATTTTATCTTCTTCTTCGGAGAAACCTCCATGCTTGATGTTCGGACGGAGATAATTCAGCCATCTCAATCGACAACTTTTTCCACATCTCTTTAGGCCTAATTTCGGTTAAACGGCTAAACTTTAACTCCAAAAAACAGAAACCCCAGAAGAAATTGGATCAAAACAAGAAGAAGAAGATGAAAAAGATTGAATTTTTACCAATTTTTTGAGGCAAAGCAATCCAGTTCCCACCAGTTCCATGTTGCTCAATGTAAGACTTGAGCTTGGTGTCTTCTTCAGCCGACCATGGGCCTTTCTTGACATTGGCTTTGTCACAACAAGGAGCTCTCCCCATGGTTCTCTCTTCCCTCTCTCCTAATCCACAATCAAAGAAATTAGAGAGAAAAGGTCTTCTTGGTCGCTGAAAAAGCTATCTGATTGAATATTAAACTCAAAAAGAAAGAAAAAAAGGGTGTGACATTATGCAATGAGATATTAAATGAAGGGAAAGTAGAGGGTTTTGTTATTATATTTTAAAAAATACGTATTTTGGGAGTTGGGACAAGCTGTTTGAAACAACATTCTACGAACTTTATATGAAAAAGTAGAATCCACATGTAATAATACCTCAATTTGACCAAAAAGTCCGACCAAAATGTCATTAAGTTTCATTTTTTTGAGGTTACAAAGTACACAACTAGTAGATATTGTTCACTTTGGCATGTTGACATATTATTGTCAGCTTGGTGATTTCTTAAAACGCGTCTATTAGGGAGAGGTTTCCACACCCTTATAAGGAAAGTTTTGTTCTCCTCTCCAATTGATGTGGGTTCTCACTATCCACCCCCTTGGGGATCCAGTGTCCTCATAGGCTCGATACTATTTATAACAGCCCAAGCTCACGGCTAGCACTGATGTGGGATCTCACAATCCACCGCTTTTGGGAGCCCAATGTCCTAGCTGGTACACCGTTTGGTGTTTGACTCTGATATCATTTGTAACAATCCAAGCCCACCGCTAGTAGATATTGTTCATCAGACTCACGTTTTTTTTAAAACGTGTTTACTAGGTAGAGATTTTCACACCCTTATAAAGAATGTTTCGTTCTACTCGCCAACTGATGTGAGATCTCATAACTTAAGATCGCATGTCGGTATTCAAGAATCTCGAACTAGACTATCGTTAATTACACGGTATACACAACTAAGTATTGTTTCGTAACAATTTGTTCGAATCCAAGAAATGATAGCTATTTAAAATAACAAGAGGGTTGAATTCAACTTCTTACTATTTTTTTTAAGTACGTTTTGATTTTTACATGTGATGGAAAAGAACATGTGATGTCTACTAACATAATTAAGTTTAGATGAAAAAATAATGAAGGGTTTTGTGTATTACAACATTATATAATTGAAACCAATGTATTTTTCCTACTTTTTCCTTTATGACCTTTAATGAAGCAAGAGAAAACTCCCAAGACCGAGTGTTCGTGTGTTGGGTTGGTTCCTGTTGGAACATTTTTTAGACCCGTAAATTTTTCGACCCAAACAATGTTTATTAAATAATGAACTCATCCTAATCCAACCCAATCATAAATTTTCTGGGTCCGTTCGTTCTTGTTGCTGTTGACATTTATTTAAATTTTTATTTTTAATAAAAATAAAATGTTACGAATTTTCCAAATAGTTAAAATTATTTAAATTAATTATGAAATTAAATAAAAATAAAATAAATACGTGTATATACAAATTATACTGGAAGTAAAAATATATGTTTTAAAATTAATAATAAATTTCGGTGCGTTCTTTTCAACCCATCTAATTTTTGGGAATCATAAACGGAACGCAAATTTTTTTCATTTATTTGAACTCAATCTAACCTAAATAAGTTCATAACCCGAGTTGAATTGGGTTGAGTTAATTGAGCTTTTCAGATCGTCGAACCGTACGTCAGTAATAGAAACCCTAAGGGCGTGTAGCTAAGTAATAGGTGTAGGGTTCTAGAAACTTAGAAAAAAATCATTACCCACTAACTCATATTGAAATTGTGTGGAAACTTGTTGCTTTTGTGTTTTCCATATTGGTAGCTCACCAAATGACCAACGAGACTTTATCCCACCACCTTTCAAAATCAATAAAAAAAAAGGTTTATTATTATGAAAGTTCTAAGATCGACACTGCAGGTATGATATGACTAATACGAGTAGAAAATATTCATTTAAAATATTTCATAAAAAGTATCATAAACGGTGACGTTCATAATAAATACTTTAAAACAACGTTGTCATAAAAATAAAGAGGTAGAATATAATTGACATAAATTTAAATGAAATAAAACAAGTCGTGAGCTAACGTACATGAATGTGACTACCCTAACTCTAGTTTCATGGCTTTCATCACGACGTCGTCATCCGTACAGAGTAGCATGTGTCTTGAGTATTTTAAGAAATACTTAGTTGTTTTGGTCGGAAAATGCAAACACATGCGATATGGTGAGACCTATCATTTTAAAAACATCATGGCATGACCTTGAGCTCTGCTTTCCACTCCAGACAAGGTTGGGTGTGTAATACTTCCCTACACATGGCTCATGCATGCATGCGCACATAGACCCACTAGGCGTGCTCGTATATGTACCTGTAGACCTGACTCATTGGACTAGCACTCGCTAATAGGCTACCAAACGTCACAGAGGGAAAGGGCCCACATAAGATCATTAGTATGCATCCATACCAATCATACTAGGGAAGTATTCTGTTGCGTATGACACAAAAATTCAGTATTCTAATGCATATGACACACAAAAATGTATGTAGTCCCCAAAACTTAAAATCATGGCATACAAGTCAAACCTTCATTCATTAATAACATAACGAGTCTATGAATAAAGATATGGAGAGAGCTAGGGCCAGAGAACACCGAGGGCTGACAACACCGACAACCATAGTAGAACAGAAGCAACGCTATGACTAGATAGAATTATACTATCAATCACGAGTGTGCCATTCACAACAGGCTGACAGATATTGTGGGGACCCAAGTCATGATTAATAGTCAAGTTGATAGGGGGTCAATGGAGACGAGAGACCCCAGTGCGGCGAGTGTGATAGGTAACACTGGGGCCAATGCTTGGCCCATACTAGAGCATACTTTAGGTGAGGTCAAGAGGGTCAT
>NC_036644.1:3565708-3618652 GCF_002806865.2 Cucurbita pepo subsp. pepo
AATGTAACACGCAACAATGATTTAAATCACATGTTCATGTCGAGCCAAACTAACATTAATTAATTGCAATGGAGTGTATCTCACATCTCCGGATCCATTAGGCTTCAACCAATAAAAAGACGCCACGTGTTCAAAACCTAATTATAAAATTATGGATGGATTACAATTGCAGTATAAAAGAGCGTGGGAAGCCGACAACCAACAGTTAGGACGGTTCTGTAATCGGAGTAAATAACATTCAATCATTGCCCGCCACGTGGATTTTCCGTTGGCCCCGCTCGATCTTTCTCGATTGTGTGATAACCATTCAACGTGGCATTCCTTCGAATGTCGACTAACATTCCGTTTGGACAGCGTATTCCAATTGCTTACCCACTTCCAAACTGTTCTGTTTTTCATTTCTTAATCTGTTTTGAGTTGGTTTGGAAGAAACGGGTGAGACTTTAGGGTTTGATTCGATCTGGGTATTCTTTTTTGAAAAGGGTTTTTTGGATTTTTATCTTTGGAGTTCAAGCAAAGCTGTTCATAACGTATAAGTTTTGTGATTATTTGTTCATATCCCTTTTCTTTCACTTCTAAGTTTTCCCAATTCGATCCTCGATTCATAATCAATATCGATTCCTAGGGTTTCTGCTGTGTTCTTCACCGGGTTTTTCAGGTACTTTTCCCTTTCCCCTGTTCGTTTTGTTCGTAATTTATCTCTGTTTCTTCGTATAAGGGTTGGATTATGCTTGTTTGTTTATGTGGAATGGAAATTTTGGGTGTTCTTGTGGGCAGGAAGAGAGCACAAAAGGTATCGAAAGCCAATCTGAGTGAAGCCTAGTTTTGGGTGATTCTTTGTGTTTATAATTTCATTTGGGACTGTGAGAAAGTAAAGTGAAATGGAATTTTCTGCGCTTCTAACTTCAGTTGGTATCAATATTGGCATCTGTGTGATGCTTTTCTCTCTGTATTCAATATTACGAAAGCAACCGAGCAACATAACGGTGTATTTCGGTCGAAAGATTGCGTCGAGAAAGTTGAAACACTGTGAAACCTTTTGCTTTGATAGATTTGTTCCTTCCCCTAGTTGGATAGTGAAAGCTTGGGAAACAACTGAGGAAGAAATTTTGGCTCTCGATGGCTTAGATTCTGTGGTTTTTCTCAGGATAATAATATTCAGGTTGGTTGCAACTCTTATAACATTTGGTTGTAAGCTCATTGTGTTCTGCAATGTGCTTGTAAATCAACTTCAAAGTCCTGTATGTTGAAACAAATTTCAGTTTCCTGATTTTGCTTACTGCAGATGCTAATTGTTTTGCTGTACAGCATTCGGGTTTTTTCAATTGCTGCCATCACTTGCCTGTTTCTAGTGCTTCCAGTAAATTATTATGGTCAAGAAACGACTCACAAGCTGATACCTTCCGAGTCGCTTGACGTTTTTTCCATTGAGAACGTCAAGGAAAATTCTAAGTGGTATGCGATCTCGACACTCCTTACCTTATGCATTTAACTTGTTCTTATGTTCTTAACTCGACTCTTGATTTTGTCTCCCCTTAATCAGGCTTTGTGCCCATTGTATCGCTTTATACGTCATATGTTGTTCGGCTTGTGTGCTCCTTTACTTTGTAAGTTCCTCAGGATGTTTTATGTACCATGTTTTTGGATTTTCCTATTGAACATTGCCCTTAATTGCACTAATTATTTGCAGGAGTACTTAAGCATAAGTAGAATGAGACTTATCTACATCACTGGTGCTCAAATGAATCCTACTTATTTTACGGTTTTAGTCCGGTCGATTCCGTGGTCTCCAGATGAATCTTATAGTGAAACTGTTCGGAAGTTCTTCACCAATTACCATGAATCCGGTTACTTGTCGCACCAAATGATATATCGGTCGGGTACCGTTCAGAAACTGTTGGTACGTATCTACAAAATATTTTTCAACTCATTCTGCATATTCATCATTGATTTTAAGTTCATTTCCCTCTTTACTATATGTATATAGACCAATTAACATATGTTATATGCTCGAGATTTTGTTTGGAATTAGGAATGAGAAAGATGAATATGTCGTCACTGTGCATCTAATTCACTTCCGGTAGGATGATCGGCTTCATATTTTATAAAACCGAGAACTAAAAACGTACATTGGCTGATGGATCATATGCTGAAGCACATTAGAAATGTCATGAAGCGAGTTTAGGATTGTGAGATCCCACATTGGTTGGAGAGGGGAACGAAACATTCTTTATAAGGGTGTGAAAAGCTCTCACTAGTAGATGCATTTTAAAACCGTGAGGTTGACGGCGATACGTAATGGGTCAAAAAGGACAATATCTAATAGTGGTGGGTTTGGGCTGTTACAAATGGTATTGGAGCCAGACACTGAGCGGTGTGCCAGCGAGGACGCTGGCCCCCAAGGGAGGTGGATTGTGAGATCCTACATTGGTTGGAGAAGGGAACAAAACTGTAACGGCCCAGATCTACCGCTAGCAGATATTGTCCTCTTTGGGTTTTCCCTTTCAGGCTTCCCCTCAAGGGTTTAAAACGCGTCTGCTAGGGGAAGGTTTCCAAACCCTTATAAAGGGTGTTTTGTTCTCCTCCCCAACCAATGTGGGACACCACAAAAACATTCCTTATAGGGTGTGGAAACCTCTCCCTAGTAGACACGTTTTAAAACCGTGAGGTTGACAACGATGCGTAACAGGTTAAAACGAACAATATCTACTAGTAGTGGGGTTGGGATGTTACAAGGACCATGTTATGACATCATTTATTGACGGTTGGGATGTTGAAACACTAGAATTTGAGGATAAACACAGTTGAAACATGGTTTGTACTATCAAGAACTAAGTACTATCAAGAACTAAGAACCGTGAACGATTTCTCTAAAAAAAACTTTAAATTCGTCTTTTCAATGCTTTTCTTTGTTCAGTTTTGGAAGTTCATGACAGAGTTAATTTTCAGAGTGATGCAGAGAAAATGTACAACATGATGAAGGAAAATTCGGTCGAGATGCACTGTCAGAAGTTCAAAGGAGGATGTTTTTGTGCAGGACCAACAAATTCTTTTGCGATTCTTCCAAGTGTAAATGATAGTGTGACAGATAAGAACCTATATGGTGATATGGACATGTTGGCTGGAGAAAAGGTCAGAGATTAGTTATGTTTACATAAAAAAACCGTTCTAAAACGAATCTACGTAATATCTAGTCACGTTTCGTTTTCTAAATCAGGAATGTTCAGCTGCTTTTGTATTCTTCAAGACTCGGTATGCTGCGCTTATGGCTGCGACCGCTCTTCAGTCAGCAAATCCTATGTCGTGGGCGACAGACTTAGCTCCAGCGCCTCATGATGTTTATTGGTCAAACCTTTCTATACCATATCGGCAACTTTGGATTCGAAAGATAGGAACACTGGTTGCTGCTACCGCATTCATGCTCGTGTTTTTGCTTCCTGTAACGCTCGTACAAAGCATGACGCAGCTGGAACAATTACAGCAAGCATTCCCATTCCTTAAAGGCCTCTTGAAAAAGTAAGTGCAAATATTGCAAGTAGAGATCATACAAACATGAATACAAGGAATTTACTCGATCATGTCGTTATGTAGGAAATATATGAGCGAACTGGTGACCGGATACTTACCGAGCGTCATATTGATTCTATTTATGTATCTGGTTCCACCGACAATGATGTCGTTTTCAGCCCTGGAGGGATCTATTTCTCGCAGTGGGCGGAAACGGAGTGCATGCCTTAAAGTCTTGTACTTCACAATATGGAACGTCTTTTTCGTTAACGTATTTACGGGGTCGATTCTTCGTACGTTGAATGTCTTTTTTAGTGTAAAGGATATACCTGCTACATTTGGCAAAGCGGTACCGGCACAGGTGAAATAAAAACGCTCTCTTTGTTCGTTTGTTTGTTTGATTGATTGTGTTACATTGTGCATACTTTTTTATGGCAGGCTAGTTTCTTCTTGACTTATGTTCTATCATCTGGTTGGGCAAGTTTGTCTTGTGAAGTTATGCAACTTTTTCCTCTTACTTGCAATTTGATCAGAAGATGGATTCTTAGAATCAAGAGCGAACCACTTTTCGAAACTCTTTCGTTCCCATATCACACGGAAGTTCCTCGAATTCTCCTGTTCGGTTTCCTCGGCTTCACGTGTTGCATCTTGGCTCCTTTGATCACTCCCTTCTTGCTGTTTTACTTTTTTCTTGCCTACCTCGTTTACAAAAACCAGGTCAGTTCTGTCTCGAAACACCGACTTACATGTTCTGTTTCTTACTGAAAATGGCTGCTACCTTACAAATGGCTGTTCTGAAACATTATTTATCTCAGATTCTCAACGTGTACGTATCGAAATACGAAAGCGGAGGACAATTTTGGCCTATAGCTCACAACACAACCATCTTTGCTATGGTAGTAGCTCAAATAATTGCTCTGGGAGTGTTTGGTCTAAAAGAATCTCCAGTTGCATCAGGTTTCACAATCCCATTAATCATCGGCACGCTCCTATTTCACGAGTATTGCAGGCAGCGATTCGGTCCAATATTCAAAAACACAGCTGCAGAGGTAGCCGAACTCGAAAACGGAACACGTTTTTTTTTATTCTTACAAGTGTTCAACCAACCATGCTATTGTTTTTTCAGGTGCTTATTGAAATGGACAGGAAAGATGAACAATGTGGTAGGCTGGAAGAGATGTATAAAAAGTTGCGCACGGCGTATTGCCAGTTCACACTGTTGGCTAAACGAGACACGAGTACGTCGGGATGTTCGAGTAATCACAACAACGAAAACAGCATTATCGACACTGAAAGTGCAAAACCAGGTTACTGTCTAACAACTTCTGACAGTCATTCCTTCGTGAAGAAACCATGTTAAGATAAGTTAAGTGATGTGTTTTTTTTTGTTTGTTTTGTTTTGTTTTGTTTGTGGCCATGGTTTGTTTTGTTGCAATTCAGGGAAGCCATTGGAAGTACATGGTTTGTGGAATCCTCCTTTCCATTTAGATGATATGGGTGATTTGGGTGTACCAACACTCACCAATAAATAAATTCGTTGTTACCGTTAAATGTACAAATTTTCTTCCAAACCCCATTTTAATTCAAGGACTTTCATCCCATTTGAACCTGTTTTCATTGTTTTACACCAATTTTCTGGGTTTGTATCACTTTTATGCCTTCCTTCAAAATCTCCATCCAATCATATCTCATTTTCTTTCCTTAAGAACTCGTTCTAGAAAACTATATATTTATTGTTTAAAATTGTGAGACTGATGGTGATATGGGCCAAAGTGGAGATTATTTGTGTTAGCGGTGGGTTTGAGCTGTTACAAATGTTATCAGAGCTAGATACTAAGTTGTATGCTAGCCGAGGATGTTGGGTCTCCAAGGGGGTGGATTGTAAGATCTCAAATCGGTTGGAGAGGGAAACGAAACATTCCTTATAAATGGCGTGGAAACTTCTCTCTAATAGATGTGCTTTAAAACCGTGAGGCTGAAGGCGATACGTAATAGGCCAAACCGAATCATATCTGTTAGCGGTGGACTTGAGTTGTTACAAATGGTATCAAAACCAGACACCAGGTCGTGTGCCAACGAGGATGTTGGGTCTCCAAGGGGGTGGATTGTGAGATCCTAAATCGGTTGGAGAGAGAAATGAAACATTCCTTATAAGGGTATGGAAACCTCTCCGTAACAGGTGCGTTTTAAAATCGTGAGGCTGTCGACGATACGTAACAGACCAAAACGAACTACATCTGTTAGTGGTGGACTTGAACTGTTACAAATAATATTAAAATCAGACACCAGGCGGTGTGCCAGAGGATGTTGAGCTTCTAAGGGGTAGATTGTGAGATCACAAGCCAGAGGATGTTGAGCTTCTAAGGGGTAGATTGTGAGATCACAAGCCAAAGGATGTTGAGCCTCTAAGGAGAGATGCTTCTAAGGGGTAGATTGTGAGATCACAAGCCAGAGGATGTTGAGCCTCTAAGGAGAGATCCCAAATTGATTAGATTGTGAGATCACAAGCCAGAGGATGTTGAGCCTCTAAGGAGAGATCTCAAATTGATTAGAGAGGGAAACGAAACATTTCTTATAAGGGTATGAAACCTCTCCTTACCATACGTGTTTTAAAACTGTGAGGCCAACAACGATACATAGCAGGCCAAAACTAGCAATATCTATTAGTGGTGTACTTGGACCGTTACAATTTGTCATTGCAAATTACTATGTCCTTGAACTACGATTAATGATATGAGATGAGACAATAAAATTATGTTATTGGGTGTGGGAACCATTAGAGAATCTCTATCCCTTAGTCGTGAACTTATTCGAATAAGAACAATAGTTCACATCGATATATACAAGGGAGTTCGTTAATGTCTAATAGTATACACCATGAGTACTATATGGAAGTTGTTAATTAATCTCTAGTAGTACATACTATGACTCCTACCTGGGAGTTGTTAATATCAAGTGATACATGTTATGAGTGCAACATGGGAGTCGTTAATCTCTAATAGTTCATGTTATGAGTTGTGAGGTCCTTGGAGAGAGAAACAAAACATTACTTATAAAGGTGTGAAAACTTCTCCCTACAGACACGTTTTAAAACCATGAGGCTAACGACAATACATAACGGGCCAAAACAGATAATATCCTAGCGATGAACTTGGGCTTGAGCTGTTACATGAGTACTATATGAGATTTGTTAATTAATCTAAAGGAATCTATATATAATATATATATACATTTTATTTTTTTATTGAATTTATTTTGCACTATATCTAAAAAAAATTATATATATAAAAAAAAAAAAAAAAAAAAAAAAAAAAAAAAAAAAAAAAAAAAAAAAAAAAAAAAAAAAAAAAACACTCTTATGCTAGTACTGTTTCAAAAATACCCATGAACTTTAAAAAATAACATTAAAATCGTAATTGATGAGATATTTATAGACAGTCCTCCGTCTATATAAGAATTTTTTTAAACTTTCTTTTTAATAAAGGTAGAAGGTGTTAATGTTACTTTTAAAATTTCATAAATATTTTTTAAACATGGCAGAATTTTTTAAAGTTGATATTTTTGAAACGTCAATAAAATTTAAAGTTATTTTAAAAATAGAATACTATTTTGTAAAATTTATTATTATTTTATTATTTTCATTTTAAAAAACAGAAGTGACGAAGGAAGTCGTTGTTTAGCCGTTGGTTTTGGCATATCCTGCGCTACAATATTGCCCCAATCACGGAATCCATTTAATATACATATATCTTATCTATATATATATATATCTATATATTATATATATAGATATAGATATAGTATGTATATATATGTATATATAGATAGATATATATTGAATTGTTTTATGTATTTAAATATATATGATTTTCGGAATTTGGAGCTTACGTGGATTTTTACTGCAACTTAGCTTAAATTATGTATAGTAATTTTGATTAAGTTTCAAAACATCTCTATATTATTTTTATTATTAATAGGATAAAATATGTGAAAGTAAAAAATTAGGCGATAAATTATTTTAAGTTTATAAAGGAAGCAAATTCACGTAAAAATTGCATGTATTAGATTATTTACTATGGATTTCAGCTCCGTAAAAAATTGAACGAAGCATGTAGGATAGTGCAAGTTATGAACTTAAAAGTAATTTGTAAAGATTTTGAGACTCGGGAGTGAATATAACACATTTTTTTATATTATAAAGTTACTTCGGTTACAAAATCGTGAGAATTGATGTATAAAATTATTATGAAATCAAAACTTAATGTTGAGAATCTTGGAATCTTACCAACTCTCTCTAATGGGATTGTGACCAACCCTAAAAGAGATAATGGGTGAATAATTGTATATTCTAAAACCAAAAATAAAACCCATAGCTTAGGCTTTTCAACATTATTCATTTATCCCTATAATTCTATGTCACAATTGTGGTAGAAAATTCTTTGAAACCCTAAAAACTTCCGTTTATAAAAACACTCGTTATGTAACGACCCAGACCCACCGCTAACAAATGTTGTCCTCTCTAGGCTTTTCTTTTCGAGTTTTCCCTCAAGGCTTTAAAACGTGTCTGCTAGGGGAAGGTTTTCATACCCTTATAAAGGGTGTTTTGTTTTCCTCCCCCAACCAACGTGGGACATCACATTTTCTAAAGCAAAACAACTTTTAAATGATCTAAGACTGTAGCTTTGAAAATGATCTAGAAAATTTTGTTTTCTATATTGTTTTTCTAAAAATATGTGAGATCCCACATCGGTTGGAGATGAGAACAAAGTATTCCTTATAAGTCGTGTAGAAACCTCTACCTAGTAGATGCGTTTCAGAACTTTGAGGGGAAAACCCCAAAAATGATAATATCTGTTAGTGGTGAGCTTGGGCTGTGAGATCTCACATCGGTTGGAGAGGAGAATGAAGCATTCCTTATAAGGGGTATGGAAACCTCTCCCCACCACTCAAAAACTTTGAGGGGAAGTCCGGAAGGAAAGTCCAAAGAGAACAATATCTCCTAACGGTGGGCTTGAACTGTTACAAAATATTACAAGATCAAAATCAAAACTTCGAGGGGAAGTCCGAAAGGGAAAGTCCAAAGAGCACAATATCTCTCAATAGTGAACTTGAACTGTTACAAAATGTTACAAGATCAAAATCAAAACCTTGACGGAAGTCCGGAAGGGAAAGTCCAAAGAGAACAATATCTCCTAGCGGTGAGCTTGAACGTCCAAAAGGGAAAGTCCAAAGAAGACAATAACTCCTAACGACGTCTCCTAGTAGTGGGTTTCAACTGTGTTACAAAATATTACAAGATCAAAATCAAAACCTCGAGGGGAAGTCTAGAAGGGAAAGTCCAAAGAGGACAATAACTCCTAACGGTGGGTAGCGGTGGACTTAAACTATTACAAAATATTACAATATCAAAATCGTGTTGAAAGAATTTGTCGAAACGATACACACAAAAGCTAATTAGGGTTTTTGAAAGTGGTATGAAAGGAACCAATGGGAAGAAATGATGATGATTGAACATGAAGCAGTGTGTGGGGAGTCAAGGGTAGGAAACAAAACAACATTATTTGTTAAAAAAAGCAGACAGACAGACAGACAACTGTGGAATGAATTATGGTACTTTTTAGTCAGACAAATATAAGCACACATTAGCTTAGTTCCTTTGACCTTCCAAAGAGATATGTCTTAAACTCAGTCTCGCACCACATGTGCACTCATAAACATTAGGCGGCTTCACCTGCAACACTTTCACCAACCACAAACAACTAACCCTTACCTTTAACCTTCCATTGCCATGGATATCATCCCTTTTTTGGCTTCATTGCCTATTATTGTTCTTGCTCTTATTGGCATCATGGGAGTTGGTTAGTTCAATTGTTCGATCCACAATTATTTAGTTTCATAACCCTTAAACTAGGGAACTCTACGTTCGTATGATATGGTGCACTTTCAGCATAAGATGATGTCCCTTACTTATATATCGATGATCTTTCTCTTAATTAGCCAACGTAGGACTCAAGAATCACAATATGAGCAAATTACAACAAGGGTAGTTCAGTAATATTCACATGTTCTCCCGCAACTACGTCTTTTGACCTAATCTTAGGTTCTGACTCACTCTTTGAGGACAAACCTTGCAGAGAAACCCTTAGGTATTTGGGTCATTGGATTCTCACCAATGTTTGCGTTACTCAAGCCAGCATTCTCGCCTCTTTTTCTTTTTGAACAGCTCGAGCTAGATGACAAAACAACTTGTTATGTATGCCCAAACTCCAAGTTCTTTCTCTTCTTTCTTCTTGAGTTTAGTGCAAAACAGTTGTCCAAAATTGCTAGATCGAGCACACAACACACATAGTCTAAAGTTCAAGAGCGGGTTGTCTACTCTTCAACATTTCGACTACTACTTACATGAAGCTTTTGAAAACGCAGTGCACCAGGGCTAACGTCAAATTAATCACGGACAAAACCCTAGCTATGAAATCATTAATCTAACCCCAAATCCAGCTTTCTTACACTTACCCATTTGTCAAAATGGAAGACCAAATATGAGCAAGTTTCAACATATACACAAAAAATGAAAAAGTTGGTGCCTTTATGTTCTCTAAAGTCCAAAGAAACAAAATTAGGTCATACCCTAATTTCGAGAGATTTCATGTAGGGAAAAGCTTGAGGTCAAATTGCTAATCCCAATGAAGTTCTAAAATATCTAGCTGTAACCCTTAAGCAATTACACATCACAGCACCCAATTAACACACAAAGATCCTTATATATAATAATCAGTTCAAAATCAACAAAAAAAAACAAAAAAACAAAAAAAAAACAAAACAATAAACATAATAATCTTAGTTATGTTCTTATTGTCACCCTCCAAATCACTACGGCCAAAAAGAGTCCATTTTTATTACTTTACATTGCGCCCACCATGGATCAAACTGCATTGCTATCCATTATCTTCAAGTGAGTATCATATTCTTGAGTCATGGTTGACAAATCTTGGAGCATTGCTTCGTAATTTGAAGGGCAAGAAGAAATCAGAGGCCCCATTTCATAGCCATGGCTATTACTAGTACCCATTAGCTGATTATGATGATCTCCATACACAAACTCAAATCCACACAAAACCCTTCTTGGATCATCAAACCCCATGTCATAATTCTCAAGATCCACCATTTGGCTGCTGCTTTGCCCTTGAAGCAATGGAAAATAATACCCATTTCCATATCCATTTACATTGTTGTTGTTGTACACACTTTGTTCCATAAATTGAGCTCCAAATTTGCTCAAATTCTCAATTGGGTTGATATGGTCAGATGATGGCATGTTGTTATAGTAGCTTGGTGCCACTGGGAGCTGCTGCTGCTGAGGCCAATAAGGAATGGCGCTATTGCTTCTGTTCATCGTCCCGTGATGCCTTAGGGCGTTTCCTCGACGAGTTGCTTGTTGTTGTTGTTGTTGTTGATGCTCTTTCCTTTGCTTCCCGAATAGCTTCTTCTTCAACCTCGTGTTCCAGTAGTTCTTTATGTCGTTATCCGTTCTTCCTGGTAACTGTGCTGCAATTATAGACCACCTATTCCATACCAAACCCTTAGAATTGATTTTTTTTTTTTTCTCGAAACTCAAACCCTAATTAAAATGAAACGATTCGAGATTCGGGATTTGATTGAAGAAAAAAAATTACCTGCTTCCAATACTAAGATAGAGACTACAAATGATTTTATCTTCTTCTTCGGAGAAACCTCCATGCTTGATGTTCGGACGGAGATAATTCAGCCATCTCAATCGACAACTTTTTCCACATCTCTTTAGGCCTAATTTCGGTTAAACGGCTAAACTTTAACTCCAAAAAACAGAAACCCCAGAAGAAATTGGATCAAAACAAGAAGAAGAAGATGAAAAAGATTGAATTTTTACCAATTTTTTGAGGCAAAGCAATCCAGTTCCCACCAGTTCCATGTTGCTCAATGTAAGACTTGAGCTTGGTGTCTTCTTCAGCCGACCATGGGCCTTTCTTGACATTGGCTTTGTCACAACAAGGAGCTCTCCCCATGGTTCTCTCTTCCCTCTCTCCTAATCCACAATCAAAGAAATTAGAGAGAAAAGGTCTTCTTGGTCGCTGAAAAAGCTATCTGATTGAATATTAAACTCAAAAAGAAAGAAAAAAAGGGTGTGACATTATGCAATGAGATATTAAATGAAGGGAAAGTAGAGGGTTTTGTTATTATATTTTAAAAAATACGTATTTTGGGAGTTGGGACAAGCTGTTTGAAACAACATTCTACGAACTTTATATGAAAAAGTAGAATCCACATGTAATAATACCTCAATTTGACCAAAAAGTCCGACCAAAATGTCATTAAGTTTCATTTTTTTGAGGTTACAAAGTACACAACTAGTAGATATTGTTCACTTTGGCATGTTGACATATTATTGTCAGCTTGGTGATTTCTTAAAACGCGTCTATTAGGGAGAGGTTTCCACACCCTTATAAGGAAAGTTTTGTTCTCCTCTCCAATTGATGTGGGTTCTCACTATCCACCCCCTTGGGGATCCAGTGTCCTCATAGGCTCGATACTATTTATAACAGCCCAAGCTCACGGCTAGCACTGATGTGGGATCTCACAATCCACCGCTTTTGGGAGCCCAATGTCCTAGCTGGTACACCGTTTGGTGTTTGACTCTGATATCATTTGTAACAATCCAAGCCCACCGCTAGTAGATATTGTTCATCAGACTCACGTTTTTTTTAAAACGTGTTTACTAGGTAGAGATTTTCACACCCTTATAAAGAATGTTTCGTTCTACTCGCCAACTGATGTGAGATCTCATAACTTAAGATCGCATGTCGGTATTCAAGAATCTCGAACTAGACTATCGTTAATTACACGGTATACACAACTAAGTATTGTTTCGTAACAATTTGTTCGAATCCAAGAAATGATAGCTATTTAAAATAACAAGAGGGTTGAATTCAACTTCTTACTATTTTTTTTAAGTACGTTTTGATTTTTACATGTGATGGAAAAGAACATGTGATGTCTACTAACATAATTAAGTTTAGATGAAAAAATAATGAAGGGTTTTGTGTATTACAACATTATATAATTGAAACCAATGTATTTTTCCTACTTTTTCCTTTATGACCTTTAATGAAGCAAGAGAAAACTCCCAAGACCGAGTGTTCGTGTGTTGGGTTGGTTCCTGTTGGAACATTTTTTAGACCCGTAAATTTTTCGACCCAAACAATGTTTATTAAATAATGAACTCATCCTAATCCAACCCAATCATAAATTTTCTGGGTCCGTTCGTTCTTGTTGCTGTTGACATTTATTTAAATTTTTATTTTTAATAAAAATAAAATGTTACGAATTTTCCAAATAGTTAAAATTATTTAAATTAATTATGAAATTAAATAAAAATAAAATAAATACGTGTATATACAAATTATACTGGAAGTAAAAATATATGTTTTAAAATTAATAATAAATTTCGGTGCGTTCTTTTCAACCCATCTAATTTTTGGGAATCATAAACGGAACGCAAATTTTTTTCATTTATTTGAACTCAATCTAACCTAAATAAGTTCATAACCCGAGTTGAATTGGGTTGAGTTAATTGAGCTTTTCAGATCGTCGAACCGTACGTCAGTAATAGAAACCCTAAGGGCGTGTAGCTAAGTAATAGGTGTAGGGTTCTAGAAACTTAGAAAAAAATCATTACCCACTAACTCATATTGAAATTGTGTGGAAACTTGTTGNTTGCAACCCACCCAAAATTTATAACCATCAAACTTCATTCCTCTTCAATGTGACATGAATTGCAACCTCTTTTGATAATTTTGACAACATTTTCTTCACATCTTCATTGAAGTATATTATATGAATGATGTCTCTTGGTTCATATCAGTCATATTGCCAAGAACCCGATTAATCAGCTAAGATGCCTAGGCAGTAGAGGGAGGCCTATGCATACCCACTCCCAAGCAAGAGCATACACCTCCACCTTATAGAGACGTCATAAACTCTAACGTAATAGTGACAGGTACTTTGTCGGTTTTGGGGCATCTTGTTCTAACTTCGTTTGATTCATAATTTATGCATTCCTTTATATCTGCTACATTTACTAGTCAAACAAAATTTCAGTTGGTACTGTATCCGAGGTAGACTTGATCTCTAGAGATAGAGTGAAAGGTGGTCAAGTATTAGTATCACGACAAACTCTCGACATAACTCTAATAGTTGTTAATATGACTATTTTTGACGTAATACTAAGATAGATTGGTTGGGACCATGTAAAAGAAGTATTTTTTTCACCACCCTCAAGAACCAGTTTTAAGTTCAAGGACACCGTAAATACGAAAAAGGAAGAAAAGTTTAAGTCTACGGTGCCAATGGTGAATGGGTTTCTTGATGTATTTCCGGAGGATTTACCAAAAGTACACCCTTCCCGAGTGGTAGACTGTTGTATAGAGCTTTAACTAGGTACTAGCCCTATCTCTAAGGCCTCGTACCACATAACACCAACAGAACTGAAAGAACTTAAGGTACAATTGTGTGCTTACGTATTGGATTTTACCGGCGGTTCGGACTCTAAGTTGCATCTCATGAAGTTCGTCCACAACAATAGCTTCTAGATTACTATCAACATGTAGCAGCGACTCTGATAAAATAAAATAGATCGTTACAAATGTTTTTTTGGATTATATATTCATATCTTATTATAATTTAATCCACGAGTTACTTTATTTTATTCGGGTTGAATTAAAATTTTCTTTTGGTGTGGTTGTATTTGAATCATCTTTTGAAAAAGAGTGTGACCCAACTTTCCAACTCAAACTTATTGGATCATAAATGAGACAATTTGAGTAATTATTAGCAGCTTCAAAGTTGGTTTGACTTGGTTGCCTTTTTTTCCTTTTCTTTTCATCCTAATAAATTCTAAAAATGGACGTTACAAGGTTTATCTTTCTTCATTCAATTAGGTTCGGGAGAACTTAGGGTTACATTTTCTAAACTTCGATCAGGACCTTAAAAATACAAATGCTTCAAAATTAATTTCAACGAAATTTTAGAACAATAACTCGTGACAGGATTTCTGGTGGCAAACTAGCAAAGACTATTGCAATGATGACTTCTCGAACCTAACAATGTATTGTTTTGGGGTTTACGTGGTTCTATCGACGAGTCGAAGAACATGTCAGACCGAACTCGAGACTTGATCAAATTGACCCATCGACCTCGATAAAAACCGAATCAATCCATTCATATTGGTATAGAAAGAGAGAATGTTAAATAATTATGAGGAGAAAAGTAGTGAAGAAAAAAATAATTGAAAGAGGCCGAAGAGGCTCAAACAAACCCCTGAGGTAAAAGCTGAAAAAGGTTCATAAATAATAATAATCATAATTATTTGGAAAGTGAAAGGACCCAAACAAATTATATTATATTATATTATATATAAAGAAAGTCGAACGGCTCTCTTTCTCAAATATTTAGCGTTTGTAACCAATATTAGTGGGTTAGGTCGTTTACGTCCTAGTTTAAACACGCATGAGAGATGTGAATGGATTTGGGCTATGGTAGCTCAATATACCGAGGACTTTTCCAGTTCGGATTCAAATCGACCCACGAGAACTCGATTTCCCTCTAGTTTCGATTTCTTTTCCCTCTCCGTTTTTTTCATTTCGCTTCTGTTTGTCCTCTAAACTCCTCCGACAATGGCCAACACATCTTCTCCGATCACCACTTACTCCACGGAACCTTTCCTTGTTGAGCATGACCGTAGAAACTCTAATTGAACCCACGACACTACCAATCTTTTCCGTCGATGTGGCAGAATTTCGTGAAGGAGAACGATAGCATGATAGTAATTGATATCTTTATTCATTGGAACATTGGACCAAACTTCGATGTGGCAAAATTTCGCTTTTAGACTTAATCTATGCAATCGATGTAGTCACTATACATCGTTCCAAGTTACCTCAAGATTAATGTTCGTTTACTATTCTAATAAATTTCTACCTCAATGGTAGTTTTAAAAATTTATGAAATATCATATCATAAATAGTTTGACAACTTACGAAAGAATATGAATATTTTTTAAACTAAAAGTAAATTTTATGAGTAACTTTTATAATTTAGCCAATATTATATTTACGGATACAAAATGAAAATAANTCCTTTTCTTTTCATCCTAATAAATTCTAAAAATGGACGTTACAAGGTTTATCTTTCTTCATTCAATTAGGTTCGGGAGAACTTAGGGTTACATTTTCTAAACTTCGATCAGGACCTTAAAAATACAAATGCTTCAAAATTAATTTCAACGAAATTTTAGAACAATAACTCGTGACAGGATTTCTGGTGGCAAACTAGCAAAGACTATTGCAATGATGACTTCTCGAACCTAACAATGTATTGTTTTGGGGTTTACGTGGTTCTATCGACGAGTCGAAGAACATGTCAGACCGAACTCGAGACTTGATCAAATTGACCCATCGACCTCGATAAAAACCGAATCAATCCATTCATATTGGTATAGAAAGAGAGAATGTTAAATAATTATGAGGAGAAAAGTAGTGAAGAAAAAAATAATTGAAAGAGGCCGAAGAGGCTCAAACAAACCCCTGAGGTAAAAGCTGAAAAAGGTTCATAAATAATAATAATCATAATTATTTGGAAAGTGAAAGGACCCAAACAAATTATATTATATTATATTATATATAAAGAAAGTCGAACGGCTCTCTTTCTCAAATATTTAGCGTTTGTAACCAATATTAGTGGGTTAGGTCGTTTACGTCCTAGTTTAAACACGCATGAGAGATGTGAATGGATTTGGGCTATGGTAGCTCAATATACCGAGGACTTTTCCAGTTCGGATTCAAATCGACCCACGAGAACTCGATTTCCCTCTAGTTTCGATTTCTTTTCCCTCTCCGTTTTTTTCATTTCGCTTCTGTTTGTCCTCTAAACTCCTCCGACAATGGCCAACACATCTTCTCCGATCACCACTTACTCCACGGAACCTTTCCTTGTTGAGCATGACCGTAGAAACTCTAATTGAACCCACGACACTACCAATCTTTTCCGTCGATGTGGCAGAATTTCGTGAAGGAGAACGATAGCATGATAGTAATTGATATCTTTATTCATTGGAACATTGGACCAAACTTCGATGTGGCAAAATTTCGCTTTTAGACTTAATCTATGCAATCGATGTAGTCACTATACATCGTTCCAAGTTACCTCAAGATTAATGTTCGTTTACTATTCTAATAAATTTCTACCTCAATGGTAGTTTTAAAAATTTATGAAATATCATATCATAAATAGTTTGACAACTTACGAAAGAATATGAATATTTTTTAAACTAAAAGTAAATTTTATGAGTAACTTTTATAATTTAGCCAATATTATATTTACGGATACAAAATGAAAATAATGGGCTAAATTGGATCCAATTGTCAATTGCTCCCATGGTAAATAGGATTGACTACGGATTCGAGCCATAGCACACAGTTTCATAAAACGATACAATTTTTCCGATTTAAATAAAGCAGGTTTTACATGAAAAAGATTTGGCTCAGCATGTTCTATTCGAAACGGGTAGGAAAAGAACCCAACTCGGTATTATTAAAAAAATAGAGAAATTAGAACCCCGAGATAATACGATACGGATCAACCCCTCATTTATTATCATGAAAATTTGAGAGAGATTCATACCTTCGTCTCACATTGATTCATCAAAATTTGAGAGAGGTTCATACATTCCTCCTCTCACATGCGACACACAATTTATGATTCATATCAATAGGCGAAATGAAAAGTTAAGAGATCTCAACAGTCCAGCCATTCTTATCCTCGATGGTTCCAGTTTGAATCCCAACAAGAGTTGAGTATAGTTCCTGACATGTTGTCCCAGCACCTGTTTGGTACTCAATCCTGCAGAATTTACAATACAAATTCGTCAAAATTTGCCAATAATCTAGACAAGACTTGTACTACTGCCAATGTAATTCGGTTATCGAACGATTTGGAGGAATGGCAGGGTAATTAGCAGTTAGTTAGCTTACCTTTTATCCATACAAGTGATGCTGCCAACAGGGGCCACACCGACAGCAGTTCCCGTGCAGAAAACTTCACGAGCGTCGAACAGTTCATCCATGTCGATAGCCCGTTCCTCAACCTGAATACGATTGTTGTTGCCATTATGTATAAGGATAAGTATATGGCAGCTGGAAAATCAAACTGTTTTGATAATCACCTCGTAACCACGATTACGGGCTATATCGATGACGCTTTTCCGGGTTACTCCTGGAAGAATCGTTCCACTTGTAGCAGGAGTCGATATAACATTTCCCTATAGAAATGGAAAATCTTTGCATTACAATCATCATTTATCACACGAGTTTGTCTCTACTTTTTCTAATCAAAGCTCATAAAGCTATCGAACGCTTCGTGCCGATTAAGAATAAAGATACCTTGACAAGAAAAATGTTGCAAGAAGAAACTTCCTCCAGAGTTCTCTTATTCACTGAATCAAGATATAAGACATCAGAAAAGCCTCTACTTTTGGCTCTGGTGATAGCTTTTAAAGCCTACAGAGAAGACAACATCATAAAGTTATGCCATTTTCCACCAGAAAATTGAGTTAAAACTGAGCTCAGCAGCAAAGATTATTCACTTACTGGAGCATAATTTGAGATGGTTTTCACACCTCCAGTTCCACCGCGAGATGCACGAACGAACTCGGTCTCGACGTATAGGTTCAAGGCTCCTGAATCTTCCTGTTTTCGAAACCAGGAATGTGCAGATAGATAAATCATGCCCTTTTGATGTAAAGAGAAATTAGCTTCATTGAAAGAATTCCCACCTTGAAATAGTTGCGAACAGGGGAAGCATAAACAAGAAAAGTATATTCAGGCGCCGGAGCCAAGCCGAGAACGGGACCAGTCCCGACGAGCAAAGGCCTCAGGTATAATGATCCTTTCCCGGATGGAGGGACCTGCAAGTGAAATCAATCATGAGGATGAAAAACAAACCAAAGTCAACAGTTTGCATCACAGCTCAAAAGAGAGAACAACCCAACGCCGGTTAGCAATGGCAGTTTGCTTCACAGCATCAACAAATTGTTCGACGGAGGGCGACGGCATACACATTCGTTCGGCACCGGTCCTCATACGAAGAGCATTTTGGTGCGGACGAAAGAGAAGAAGGCCTCCATCTTCTTTCCTATATGCTTTCAGACCTTCAAACAATCCCTGTACAAATCATCAAAACCATGCCTTAAAACTCTGTCTGGCATTTCGTCAAACAGGTTGTATGCATAATCAATCATATACATGGAAAATGCCTAAACAATGAATCTCAGCTATCCAATCCTCAAAACTAAACAAAATTTACAGTTTCAGAACCAAACCAAATCAAAACAAGGATCAGAAACTGGAAGTTGAAGATACCTGGCCATAATTTAGAACCCCAGCAGCAGGGCTTAACTCAATGTTCCCATAACGACTCAGCTGACCTCGTTCGAAATTCTCATCTTCAGAGCATTTCATAACATACATGTAATCTGTTGGCAACAGCCCAAATCCAAGGCTATCCCAATCAATATCACGGCTCTCATCATCGCTGAAATCAAACCAAACCCAAATTGAGAGCCAATTTCTCAGTCTTTTAACAACTAATAAGACTCCGGCAAGAATAGGTGGAATTAGAACTACCTGAACGGCGATGACCGGCAAGGCTCCGGCATGGAAGATACAGCCCTAGACGCATCGCCATGGCAGCCGCCTCCAACCTGCAACAATCAAAAGATTCAAAACCACTTGGGTTTAATATAAATCAAAGATTTTCCCCAAATCAAAGCTCTAATTCCTCATAATTTAATCCAAATTTGTGGAGGATTATCCTCCGTTTTTTATTCCTAACATAACATCAGAGTCCCTTTCACTTAGTCATGACCAATAGAATCTTCAAATATAAAATAATCGAGAGTACAGTCAAAAGTGACTCAAGTATGGAATAAGTAGTGTACTTTGATCGAGTACTCCAAAAAAAAGCCAAACCTCAATTAAAATCAGACAAGAATTGTTGAGAATTATTGGAATAAAACAAATTCTGACACAAATTTGCCATGCAAAGAAGTTCAAACAATTAAAAGAAAGTGGTGTCCATTTAAATTGTTGTCTTATTGCAAAGAGTGACTAATGTAACCTATATTGACAACTCTTTTAACTTTTTCGATGATGACAAGTTTACTGAAACTAGAACCTCGTACACTCCAAATTGTCGGTCCTAGTTCAAATTATATTGAAAAATAAAAATTATATTATTTGAAAAAAAAAATCGTTCTATAACCTCACCCTGCCCTACAGACATTTCTTAAGATGATCAAAAATGCATTCTTTGTCTCAGACTTGTAAAAAAGATACAATCAAGATCTAGATCACGGACCCATATGGATGATTCGTTCACGAAAACTCTCGACACAAAAAGAAGAGAGAAGATCATGACGAGATCGATGATACGTACACATAAACATTTCAAGAAAGAATTGTCAAACCTTTGAGAAAGATGAAGAAAGGCAAGAACGAGGCCAAGAAGATGAGGAGAGTAACGAGCGGGGGAAGAGAGCTCTGTGGATCATCATGGTTGATCGATGAAAAGGGTTGCAATGGAGAGTATGCGTTGGGAGATGAGGAAAGAGAGTATTTAAAGGCATTATTCAAACCACACTTGCTTCTAAATCCCTAAAATCCAACATAATTTCTTCAAAATTATGTCAAATTTGAAATTTTTGGATTTTTGGATTTATGCTTTTATGTGGTCGGATACAGTGTATTTATATATATTCATTGATCTCCTGCAAAATCGACATGGTTATTTAGAAATATCGAACATCGATTTATGTACTCTGTCACGTCCCTCTGCATATCGAGCGACAATTTAGTTTCTCTATCACACATTGCTAGCTGGGCTCGTATATCTTTGCGCAACGTCACTGAGGTTTGTCCCAATTCCCTCCTTTTGACGCTTCTTGAGTCCATAAGGGTGTTCCCTCATGGTTTGCGTCAATGACTCATCGCTAGCAAACCATTAGCTTATCTCTCCACACCTCTTGTGGTGTACTCATTATTAGGTCTTTCTGATGTCACTAGCGCTGATACCAGCTATAGGGTCAAGATGTCGAACTTTACATCTCGTGATGGTCTTACAAACTCTTGATCGTACCATGAGTCTAGTTAAGGTACCATAATTCTTGACTTTGTTTCTTAATATTCATAATTGCAGATTCATGAAAGATTCATACACGTGATCATGAGTTGGGTTTCTGAGCCATCTATGCCTAAATCTTGATTCTATGTACCCATGTGATCCCTCACCCTTCCAAGGTGGATTTCTAGAGTGTGGATCATATTCGAGAGCCCAAGTCCATTTCCATATAATACATGTTCATAACTTTTTGAATTTGAGACACTTCCCTACTTGGACCAATCTAGGTCACATGGTCGGTACAAAATCGTATGACTACCAATCTAGATAGTATAATCATAATTGGCACCTTATCAATCAAGGTGAGGGTCGTGAGCTCATGGCATATCGAAAGATAAGGAGGTACAAAGTGGTTTTTGGCATAGGTAGGCTAGGTTCAGTTCTTTCCATGAAGTGATACATTACAAGTCCTTAAGAATCCCAACAGCGTACAGTCATACATCATAAATCAGTTCTATATTTATCTGGACTACTAGCAATCGAGTCAGGTTTACTATTAGGGGCTGATTGGGAGCCCCTAATTGTCCTCGTCAAACTGCATAAAAGTTGTATGTATGAGCTAATCATCATCAAGTTATAGTTCAACCTACTTTAAACGTATAACTGTGGACCCCTTCCAAACTGTGGACCCCTTACAGCTCATTACAAGTTCTAAAAGGAAACTAACTGTCAAACTCTTTAATAATCCCCTTACAACTCATTACAAGTACACTAAAAGGAAACTAATTGTCAAACTCTTTAATAATCCCAACATTGTATAATCATACATCATAAGTCAATTCTATAGTTATCAGGACTGTACAATCATACATTATAAGTCAATTCTATAGTTATTCACTAGTTTACAATTAGGGTCATTTGGCGAACTCTTAATCGCTCTCATATAACCGCATAAAAATCAAATACATAAATAGTAGAGACATAACACAGTAACCATAACATAAATACCTAGTCAATGTTTCAACTTTATTCGAAATGTGCATCATATTTGTTCATATTGTTAGCGTACTCTTAGATACATCAAATCAACTCATTCCATGCTCAAATCTTGATAATATGTTTCTATGACATGTTTTCAATTCAATTTCAAGTAAAAAGTACGATAACCTTTTACGTTCTTTTTCAAATATAAAATCAACTCAAATTTCTATCGTATCAAAATCTGATTGTTGACCATAACCGTTAGATAGTACGGTCGCTCACGTCGCTGCTGCCTTGATAACATCAGTACTGACACACGCCGGCGTCATCCCTTTTTACTTCTTTTTGGAGAATTTTTTTGTCTCTCACGGGCACCATTTTATGGCCTCTGTCTTGGGTGTTCCACTGCTCAAATCAAAATACTTTCTTAATCAAACTTGTAGATCTACATTTCAAGAACACAATGAAATAAATTTCATAAATTTTCATAAAGAAATGAGGAAGATATAGTGAATCAAAGTTGGGTAAAAACTCAAAAACCAGCCTCTTCAACGCTTCGGACCCGAAAATCAAAGTTGGGTAACAGTGTACAGCGGTCACAGGCGCTTTCTTTTTTCATATTACAGGCAAAAATGAAAAATGGATGTATTATGAAAATTATTACACAAAATTCTTGGTTAGTTTACATGTTTCAAAAGAAATCTGGGCTGGACCTTCCTTAGCAAGATCACTGTGGTGCGTAGGTCTGATCCACTATATACATGGGAACGCCCAGCCCACAATTCTTCTGTTGACGGACCAAATATTGTAATCATTGTCACTTGTTTTGTTAGGTTAGGATTAGGATGTAAGAGCATAACCTACCGCTAACACGTATTGTTCTCTTTGGATTGCTCCTCAAGATTTTTAAAATACGTGAGTTAGAGAGAAGTTTCCACACCCTTATAAAAAATGTTTCGTTCCCCTCTCCAACCGACGTGGAATCTTACAATCCACCCATTTACGGGGCCCAGCGTCCTTACTGGCACATCACCTCGTGTCCACCTTCCTTTGGGGTTCAACGTCTTTACTGGCACACTGTCTGGTGTCCACCCTCCTTTGGGGCTCAGCGTCCTAGCTAACACATCGTCTGGTGTCCATCCTCTTAGGGGCTCAACATCCTTGCTGGCACACCGCTTGGTGTGCACCCACCTTTGGGGCTCAGTGTCCTCACTAGCACACCGTCCAGTGTCCACCCTCCTTTGGGGCTCAAGGTTCTTACTAGCACACTGCCAATATCTGATTCTGACACCATTTGTAACCGTCCAAGCCCACCATTAATAGATATTATCTTCTTTAGGCTTTCCCTTTCGGGTTTCCCCTCAAAGATTTTTAAATCTGTTTGCTAGGGAAAGATTTTCACACCCTTATAAAGAATGTTTAGTTCCCCTCTCTTACTAACGTTGGATCTCACATAAGATGTTCTTGCTCTTATTTATAGTGAAGTTTGATTGCTCTCATACAAATTTGCTAAGGAGATCTTTTCACACCTTTGTAAAGAAAAATAACTCATAAATTTCAGGTCTAAGGGTTTAGGGATTCTATGGACTCACAAATTTTCCTATGGACTCACAAACTTGGAGTCAATCACTTATAAGGACACTCATCTGTGTTGTACCTGTGATTAGTTTTCTGCACAATGATAACAGAGAGCATATGGAAATGGAAGATAATACCAAATTCTCAAACATCGGAGAAAATCATATTCAAGAAACCACCGAACATGTTGAAATCCATCAATCCTTTTATATCTAAAAACAAGATAGATAGTGAAGTGATTCAACTCAACTATGAATGCATTCAACAAATATTAAAATCCATGAATCTTAGTTCTTTTAAGGTTCTCCACAATAGTATGATATTGTCCACTTTAAGCATAAGCTTTCATGGATTTACTTTGGATTTATCCAAAAGGTCTTCATGGATTTACTTTGGGTTTACCCAAAAGGTCTTATGTTAATGGAGATAATATTTCTTACTTATAAACAGATGATCTTTCTCTTCTCCCTTCCAACAATCCACCCCTCGAATAAAGTACACCATAGAGCCCTCGGAGGTCTATGGAGCCCTTAAACGAAATACACCCTTTGTTCGACTCTTGAGTCACTTCTGACTACACCTTCGAGGCTCACAACTTCTTTATTTGACATGTGAGGATTCCATTGACATGGCTCTGATACCATGTAAAGAATCACAACCCTCCACAGTGGTATGATACTGTCCCATTTGAGCATAAGCTCTCATGGCTTTGTTTTTCTTTTTTTTTTTACCCAAAAGGCCGCATGCCAATAGAGATAGTATTCCTTATAAACTATGATCTTACGCTTAATTAGCCAACTAGGTCTCCCTCCCAATAACCCTCACCCCTATATACTTTCAAATTTTGTATAAAAAACTAAAATAACCCTTTTCATAATATTCATAAACCAAAGGGGAACGAACAGATAAAGTGAATAAAACATTTAAAACTCAAAGAATAAGAAAAAACCAATGTGAAGCAGAAAATGAAATGGTAAGACTAAAGGGTGGATATTATCACTTGACATGCATTTAGGAATATTCACCAACAGAGAGGCAGAATATTATGAGTAAACACAATAAAATAAATACCCTATCATCAACTATTACCCCTTTCCTTTCTTTTTCCTGTTTTTATAATCACTAGGGACTAAAAAGAGTTAGCATACCATATAGGATAAGCAGCTAAAACCAAGCTCTGACTTCGAAGCAATGTGAGCTGAATTCCTGTCATGGACCCAAACGGTAATGGGCATCGCCCATGTAATGCCCATCGAAGTAAAAAGCAGCAGCAGCAGCAGCAGTGTTGGGATGGTAAAACCCCTCCATACCCATCAACTGTACATCCTCAGACGGCTTCCAATGCCTTTTCCTCTGGTTTATGAACCAATTATTTATCTGTTTCTGATCCAACCCAGTTGATTCCGCTAGCGCCAACTTCTCTGCCTCCTGCCGCCCCCCACACGCACAAATTAACAGTGTTTTTCAGGTTTTGGTTCTTTGAGGCATTTTCACAAACAGGTTGTGTGCAAGAACAAAAAGAAGCAGAGTGACTTACCGATGGGTATGGCCATTTGCTGTGCACTTCCCACCATCTCAGCAGCTCCTGCCTTGCGTCTTTTGGGAGCTTTCCCTTCTTCTTCTTCTTCGAAAGCTCTTGCTTTAGAGTGCTCAGATACCCACTGTACTTCTTTAGTAAGTGATTCTTTAGCTCTCGCTCGTCTGCTCGTGGGTCGATCTGTTCCGTTGCATCTCTTCCACCGTCCCCGCCCTTCTCCAGCTCCTCCTCCGATGATCCCATTCCGTCGCGATTTTCTGTCGCTGCATCTTTAAAATCATCGTCAAATTTAATGATTAAAATAGCTTTCTTTAAATATTTATAAAGAAATTACATCTGTAAAACAAAACAAAACATACTTAATGTGATGTGAAGCCACTAATTATTTTGTCTCATAACATTTAATCCCCAATTAAGACTATAATTAAGCATTAAATCCATCTTAATTAAACCAATTTTTTTATTTAGAAATATAGGGGAAAAAACAAAAAGAAGGTTGAAATCACTATGAAATTAGGGTTTTTAATTTTTAATCTTTTCTTCTGACAATGGCTGTTTCGCCCTTTCAATCATAAGGGTAAAAAAATAGTCCATTCCCATAGACAAAATTGGTAACAAAATTGGTAACGAATTAAGTTTACCGCTAGCAGATGTTGTATTTTTTAGGTTTTTATTCTCGAACTCTCCTCAATATTTTTATAAACGTGTTAGTTAGGATGAGATTTTCGCACCAATTTTGATCTGCAACAAGTGATGTAGGATCTCACAATCCACACACTTAGGGACCAGCGTCCGACTCGCACTTGTTACCTTTCCAACCGACTTAGGATTTCACAATCCACATCCTGAGGAGTCAGCGTCCCACTAACACTCGTTAGTTTTTCCAACCGACTTGGGATCTCACAATCCAAACCCTTAGGGGCCAGCGTCCTACTAGCACTTGTTACCCTTTCCAACCGACTTAGGATCTCACAATCCATACCCTTAAGGGCCAGTGTCCCACTGGCACTCGTTACCCTTTCCAATGAACTTAGGATCTCACCATCCACATCCTTAGGGGCCAGCGTCCCACTAGCACTTATATTACCTGGCACTCATTACCCTCTCTAACCAACTAAGGATCTCACAATCCACACCCTTAAGCCTAGCGTCCTTGCTAGCACTCGTTACCCTCTCCAACCAACTAAAGATCTCACAATCCACACTCTTAGGGCCCAACGTCCTTTCTAACACTTGTTACTCTCTCCAACCGGCTAAGGATCTCACAATCCACATCTTTAGGGTTCAGGGTTCTCACTAACACTCGTTACTCTCTCCAACCAACTAAAGATCTCACAATCCACACCCTTAGGGCCCTGCATCTTCGCTAACACTCCTTGTTCTCTCAAACCGACACACCCTTAGGGCCCAGCATCTTCCCTAACACTCCTTGTTCTCTTCAACCGACACGGGATCTCACAAAATCAAATGGGTTCCATGGTAAAATCCCAAAAAAACAAAAAAACAAAAAAAGAAAAAGAAAAATTGTGGATGGAGAAGAAGAAGTACCAGAAGCTAAGATTTGGAAGGAGCCATTACAGAGAGTATTGAGCTGAGATTCAACTCTCTCCATGAAATCAGCAGCTTCTTGAATAGGCTTTGTCAGCTCCTCTCTATACTTCACCAACATCCTATAGTAACCTTCCTGTTTCCAATTCAAAGATTCCAAATAATTAATCTTCAATATATCCTTCTTCATAAACTTCAAATAACAACTAATCCATTCACCATGAACTGATCAAGTTCTGGATCACTACAACCCCCACTCGCCGCCATTGAACACCGCCGCCGCTCCTCAAACTCCTCCCCTACCGACCCAAGCTCCGCCGCCACCTCCGCCGGAGCTCCCACCTGAAAAAAAAAAAAAAAAACCTCCCTTTAATTAGCTCATCTCATAATTTCAAAATTTTAAAGTGACCCAAGTCAACCTTTTTGCAATCCAAGAAAGCTTGGAGGAGATTAGAGAATTGAGAGTGGGAGATGATTTTGGCCTTCATGATATCAATATCCTTACTACTCCCACCGCTACTTATTTGAAAATCATGAACTTGTTGGTGTTGTTGTTGATGATGATGATAATGAAAATTAGGGTTGTACTGATCTTCCATTAAAACAACAAAAATAACTGAGTAACAGAAGAGAGAGAAAGGAAAATGAAATTATTACAAAACCCTAAAGTGGGGGAATAATTAAACAGTGAAGTAATGGGAAAAAGCTAGCAGTCAATTTCCAAAGAACAGAGCCAAAAAGATTGTTTTTTTTTTTTAATTTTTGAAATGGGTTTTTGATTTTAAAAGATGGGTTTTTATCAAAATTTAGTTTTGAAGGGAACTGAACTGAAACGAGCTGATTTCGGAAATTTCTAGGTTGTTTTTTTTGCCTACTATGGGGTAGCTAGAGAGAGACATGGACGACGGCGAGGCGACGGCGACGGCGACGTCTCCGGCGACTTAGGTGCTGGACAAGACGTTTTCTTTTTTTCCTTTGAATAATATATAAAAAGTGTGATGATGTTGAAAGATTGGACACCTCTTAATGTATGTGTATGGATGGATGGATGTATGTAGATGCATGCATGCATGCCTCCTCTCTATAATTGCTAACCAAAATGGATTTTTTTTTAAGATTATTACATTAAAATTCACTAATATTGGAGAGAAATTTCATGACGTGAAATACGAAAATCAGTGAGAGAACGACAAAAGCATAGATAGCTTTCTGGGTCCCTACTAATGTCGGGGTATGGTGTGAAGCACTCTACTTGAAGTGTACGGTTGCTAGTCCAAAACTCAAAAGAATCGATAGGGTCAGCACCTATTGGTACAAAAATACTTTATACGGTATACTGCAAAACTAATTATTAGATTCTTTCCCTGGTAAATCAATCAATCTTTGAGTAAAATTTATGATAACGATTGGCCAACCAAGATTATGTTCGTAAAACATGCCCTAAAAGATTTGGATAACGTTTTGGTAATATGGTTCTTTATGCAAATTGAATGGATATGGTTTGGGTTTTATATGGACTTTATCTCATCATCTTTCTATCTTTTATTCTTCTCATCCCTTGGTATTGCTAAGAAGAAAAGGTACAAATTTGAAGGGTAAACAGTGAAAAGAAAAGGGCAAATTGATGGAAGGGGGAGGAAAAGGCTGAATTTCTTAAATGAGGGCTGCACCTAATGTTGAAAGGGACCGAAGAAACACAAAACACGGACTCCTAAGGACACGACGGTTAAGAAATACTTAGAATATTTGATAGTTACTATCTATTTCAACCATACGTAACTTTTCTTTTAGTGATTTAGTCATTTAAATTTCACTGTTGAGATGTCACAACCTAACAATGGTTGTGCCCATAAGTAAGTCATCGAGGACGATGAGTAGTTTTAGTGGGAGAGAATGTCACAACCTAACTACGAAGAGAGTAGGTTGTGACCTTCACGTTGCGACAAGAGAAGCGGCGACCTTCAATTGGCGCCCATCTGACCGCACGAGGGCTTAGACGAGTGCCATGATGCGAACGAGGAGAACTGTGCATCATTTAACACACCACACGAAGTGGGCATTGAAGACAAGTTGAGACATAAGCAAGATAGAGACATCGAATAGACAAGAGGGACAAAGATAGACTTGTTGAAGGCCCGAATAGGTATTTAACTTGGAATAATTCTATAACCTTCTAATAATTTTCTGAGGGAACATGAATGTGAGGACAAAGTTCTCTAGACCTAGCCTTTGACTAGTGTATACTCACGTTGTCTGTATATCATAAAAGGAAGGGAGTGCACATAATATCATGGTGTACATAATACAGTATAATCACATCATAGTGCACGCATTCCTACTAATCATGCGTTTGTTCTTCAATTACGAACAAGAATAAGCACATCGAAGACCATTCATTATTCACTCTCTATTGTTTTGTCTAATCAAATAACTTTGGAATCCTTTCCCCTTTATTCACACCTTTTATTTTTCTTTTTTCTTTTTCAAATATCAAGCTCATATTTATTTTATAAATAAATAATATAAATAATTTCAAATGATGTGACAACAAGAATAATATATTTAATTGCAATCCAGTAATCCTTTCCCGGGAGGTGTAGTATATTTTAAGGGTTGGGTTATTCACTCATTAAAGTGGTACGTGAGATGAGTTCAGAATGATAGAGACAGTCCGTTCATATTGAATGTGAACATTGTATTTTAACCCAAATTATACCAACCGATCCGTGGGTACAGGGACGACTTTCCCGTCTCCCTCCTCACGAAATTTCTCACTTATTTTTATAGAGATCAAGGTGGAGAATACCCATAAAAAATGTTCAGGGATTAGGTTCCCGACAGATAATTTTTTCCAATTTATTATTATTTTAAAAAAATAGTTTTCATTTTTTCAATATAATTTTTATTAGAAAAAATGGTAAAACATAAATAAAAATTACAATTAGAGTCTCAAAATTAACTATTTATTTATTTAACACCGTCAAAAACATATATTAAAAATATATTTATATTAAACGGGGCAGAATGGGGAATTGGACAGAAACAGAGAATATAATCTCGTCTCCAGTCCTATTTATCTAATGGATAAACAATGTTTCCGCTCCTTTTCCACGAGGTTGAGTCTCACACATAAATTGAACCTTCTAACGATGAAAATTTATACCAAATAATAACTACGATAATGATCGTGTAACAAAATTAGGTTAAATAATTGGAGTATAGACGAGGCAGCTTTATATAGATGGAGCAAGCATGAGGTTGGTGTTGGTGTCATGTCAAATAAAAACACCAAATTAGTTTCAAAATATAAATAACTGTTTATTAATTATTATAATATTAACAATATTATGTAACACCTGCGTCACTTAATTCCTCCTCCCATTTTCCATTTATTAATTAATATTTAACTTTATTTCAAAAATATTGTCGTTTATAATATTACATATTATGTTTTATAATTACACTTTAACTTTTTTAAATAAAAAAAAAAACATTTATTTATTATGTTTAAAAATTTCCGTATTTGATGTTTGCATCAGAAATATTAACAAAATTTCGTATTAAATATGATATTTATCTATTTATAATCAAATAAATTACGGAAATATAAAAGAAGTAATAAATAAAAAAATATTTATCTAAATATTTAATTTATACTAAAATATTAAATATGATATATATAGTAAATTAGAGACGAGCAGAGATGTGATGTCTGATGTGATTGTGATGTGATGTCTGATGTGATGTGAGCTCCTCTGGCCCCATCCATACTTCTACTTAAATTCAGTTTTGTTGAAATGGGGCTATAAAATTTTGGACGTGAACTCTTGGTTGGGCCGTTGGGCTGCTCAACTGACGCCCTTCATCCTAACCCAATCCAACCCAACTTAACCCAAAATTGTTTCACAAACTAAGCCAGAAGATATTGTCCACGATCCGTTACGTATCATAGAATGCGTCTTATAGGTATAGGTTTTCATACCCTTATAAGAAATGTTTCGTTCCTCTCTCCTATCGATGTGAGATCTCACAATCCACCCTCTTGGAAGTTCAGTGTTCTCGCTAGCACACGCCTGATATCTAGCTCTAATACCATTTATAACCACTTAAGCCTACCGCTAGCATATATCGTTCATTTTGCCTTATTACGTATCGTCGTCAGCATCACAGTTTTAAACTCGTTTGATATGGAGAGGTTTCCACACTCCTATAAAAAATGTTTCGTTTCCCTCTCCAATCGATGTGAGATCTCACATCAATCATACAATATACTTCAATGAAAATGTGAAGAAAATATTGTTGAAATTATCAAAAGATATTTCAATTCATGCCACATTGAAGAAAATGAAATTTCATGTTATAAACAATTTAGAGTAATCTAAAGTTATTTATTTCATTAATATATTTTAAGACTTTTTATTTACTTTAGGTTTAGGTTACAATTACATAATGGTTAATTATGACCGTTAAGTATGAATGTTACAACTCTTGGAATACGTTTTATTCTGAGGCTATATAAAGCCATGTATGTTGTATTTGTAAGGAGACTTGAAAATATGGTAAAAAAAAGCCTTTGTGCTTTTCTTTAGCCAATGACCAAGTTTCTTTGCAATTCTATGTAATTTAAGTTGCAAGTAGAATCATTCAAGCTCGACATGATCAATCTTGTTTGTGGAGTGATTCGAATCTCAATCAAGTGTTATTGCCTTGAGATATTTGATCAACAAGAATCATTTAAGCTAGACATAATAGATCTTATTTGTGGAGTGATTCGAATCACAAACAATATTCTTGTTTTGAAATATTCGTTCAACAAGGTAATCCGATTCTTAGATTAATCTAAATAATAGCGGTATAGTCCACCAACTCCAAGTTTGGTGGTAACATTATCTATCTTATGTTCCTTTTTGAAGCATTATGAATGCAAAGGATAAAAATGGAATGTCATGTCAAAATATCCAACCATTATTATTGCATCTTTTTCATCTTACTCATTATTGTTGCATCCAAAAATAAACACAAAAGCATTTAATTTAACAATTTTAATTCTAAAATTGTATCAACTTATCTCATCCAAATCAACAACCCGAACGCTATAGCTTAAAATCATAAAATTCTACCTATAATATTAAGCTAACCATTTCGTTAAATTGACCTCTACGATAATTGTTCTTAATTAAGCATCTAAACGCGTTAAACACATAGAATAAAGCCTAATTTTGAAAGTAATGTCGAACTTATCCACTAAATAAAAGAGAACATTAATGAGTGGAATACTTTTTTCAATAAAATTAATTTGTATATTTAAAATTTAGAAGTTTTATCATTAAAAATTTAAAATAATAATAATTTCGACTCAACTTTAAAATAATTTTACAATATAATTTACCTAAAAATATTTCTAAATTTTAAAAAATTTCTCACATTTTTTAAAAAAATTTAAAATACTCTTACCGTTAGAACTATATTTAAAAATCACCCATAACACTTTGACTTTTATTAAAAAAAAATTAAAAAAATTATTACCGTCAATATATAGATAAAAAAAAACTATCTAACAATATCTCTTAAATTATTTCTAAATTTTTTAATGTTATTTTGAAAATTTGAGTATTAATAAGCGTGATATTAAATGTGGTTTTTGAAATTTAAAAAAAAGGTTTGAATTTATTAAAGAAATTAAAAAGAAAAAAGTATTTTTAAGACATTTCCAAAAAATTAAATGTATTTTTAAAATTGTTTTAAAAGTTTAATAATATTTTTAAAAAGATAATGGTATTATTTATTTAATTTAAAGATATTAAAAAAAATTAAATTTAAAGATATTATTATTTTAATTGTACTAGGCCAATCCGCCATAAAAAACCAGCCACGTGGAACCTTGTTATGGATAACCCTCTAGGCATTGCCACGCAAGTCTGTCGTCACGGATAAAATCGACCTCCAAAATTTAAAACATTTTATTTTTAATATTTAAATAAATAAAACAAAACGGTATGGTCAATGGTCATGATCATGAGAATCTCGAGGAATAACAAAGCTGGAGAAAGATCAGGTCTGCCACGTGGATACTACTTGATTTGAGAAAGCCAAGAATCATGTGGAGCACCAACCCATCACCGCCAAGTAACAGCCACCACGTGGACAAATATTCGAGCTCACCTCATCATCTTCGCCCACGTGGATAATAGAAGAAATCTCCTTATTTTTTTATTTTTGCCTTTTAGGGAAATCCTAAAATTAAAAAATTATTGTCCACCTAAGCCTCCAAGTGTCCCTCAAGCATGTGAGTTTGATGATATTTGTCCACGTCCTTCACATACTTGTCCCATAAAATCCACTCTCATTATATAACTTCCTAATATTTTTGTCCACCTACACACCCAACATAATTTAAATCACCATTCATAATTAGATATTTATTTATTATTATTATTATTTTAATATTGATAATTGAACTCCACCCACAGACACTAACAATTATTTCAAAAGTCAATGATTTAATCTCTATCACACTGTAAATTTAAAATAAAATTTTAAACCAATTAATTAATTTAATATTAACTAATATATTTAGAGAGAAAAGTTCATACATTTTAAAAATAAAATTTATTATCTAAATATTTAATTTTAAATAATTTTTATAATTAAATAAAAGAACGAAGATTTATTAGACATGAAATTAAGAAGATAATTATAAATATTTAAAGGGAGACCAAAAAGTCAAACCCATAATTTAATAATTAAAGAAAAAGTACAAATAATGCAATCTTAAATTTGAAGCCAAGAGAGGGAAAAAGGAAAAATAAAAATAAAAATAAAAATAAAAAGAAGCAGGTGTAGGGGATGACAATGGACATGGGAGCAGAGTAGCACACCCCGGGATTTGCTAGATATTTAACGGGACAAAACAGAGCGACTTGGTTGAGTAACCGACGACGGTTGAAATAGCCACCACCGTCTCTTCCGCGCTCCGCCGGAACAAAAGAAAAATCTGGCAGTTTCCAATCCAATTTCCGTCTTTAAAATCCCTCCCCACGGCGTTTCTCTCACACAATTCAATTCACCATGATCACTGAATCAATGCTTCTCAATCCATCGGCCCATTTTTCATCCTGGGACTCCCTTGACGATCCCACCGCCGCCGCTACCGCCGCCGCAATCTCCTCCTATCTCACTGGCGGTCACGTGTCGCCGCTTGATTCGCCCACGAGAGCGGTCATGGAGTTCGATTCGTCATTCTGGGAGGAACAGGATATGCCGGCGGCGGTGGACGCGTTCACCTGCGACGATTTTCGTATGTACGAGTTCAAAGTCCGTTCGTGTACACGTGGGAGGTCGCACGATTGGACTAAATGTCCGAACGCTCACGCCGGCGAGAAGGCTCGCCGCCGTGATCCGAGGAAGTTCAACTATTCTGGTACTGAATGCCCTGCTTTACGCCATGGGTGTTGTAACAAAGGGGACGCCTGTGAGTTCGCTCATGGTACATTCGAAATTTGGCTCCACCCAGACCGGTACCGGACTCAGCCGTGCCGTGACGGAATCGCCTGCCGGCGGCGAGTCTGTTTCTTCGCCCATACGTTGGAGCAACTCCGGATTCCGGCGAAACAGAGCCTCATGTCTCCACGGGCGGCTAAGGAAATCGCCGCTGCTGTAACATCGCCGACGTCGATCCTAATCTCGCCGGATTCGCCTCCAATGTCTCCGATCAGCCCTGTAACCACCGGCGGCGAATCGTTCAGCAGATTAGTCCCACTGATGCACAATCTCCAGCTTGACAAATCAAAGAAAAACCCAGCCGTCTCCGGCTTCGATTCAAGCCCCCGGCGGAACTCCGGCGGGTTCGATCTGTGGGACAGAACTTTCGAAGAAGAACCGGCAATGGAGAGAGTGGAATCTGGAAGAAACCTCCGTGCCCAAATGTACGCCAAATTAATGAGAGAGAATTCGGTGGACAGAATCCGGCCACTGATATCGGCCGGATCTCAAAGCTAATTTCAGAATGAAGAAGAAGCCGCCGCCGCCGCCGCCGCCATGGATTCCAATTCTTACATTATCCGAATCGTTTTGTTGTTTCTTTTATGCTAATTTCTGTAAATGGGTTTGATGTTAATACTTGAAGTAAGTGAGTGATTCCATAATTTTCCCCATTTGTAAAGAAACTCAAAGGGAATCAATAAATTTGTTTTAATTCACAATTCACATAACCGACTCGGTGAGCTCGTTATTGTACCCTTAGGTCTGATTGTGGGTTAGCTTATGCTCGCACCGTTAAAAAAAGAACGTCAATAATATCGTTCGACATTTGAGGATTTGATACCATATTAGACAAACACGACTCTCCACAATAGTACGATATTGTCCACTTTATAAACCCATCTGGGCTTCCCCCAAAAGGCCTCACCCTTGTATTTTTTTATTATAAACCTAGGATCATTTCATAAATTAGCCGGTGTGGGACTTTCATCATCCAACAATCATGACATAATTTCTTTACGAGATGTATGTATATGTTTATGGTATTTCATTCACGGTACATCGTGATGTTTTTGTAAGGCATAAACATGGTCATATCAATATAGCAGACACAATCAAACATAAAAGGAAATACGTTCATCGTATAGTTCATATAAATATCATAACATAAATAATAATGCGTGAATAGGGCCACAAGATACATGTTATTTGTGCATTAAACAATTTCATTCAAGCTACCTCGTTGATGTTCTAACAGTACGTTAGCTTACAATTTCAGGCTTAACTTAGTCCTCCTAAGCTCATCTTAACTTACCGTTCTAGGTTCAGGTCAACCAAAATTCAATTTCACCTAAGATATTCCATTCATTCAGAAAATCGAGTTTAAAGTCTAGTTATTGGAGCCGATATAACTTAAGTACCCTAAACAGTGTTAAAATATTATAATTTTCCAATACAATAGCTATACTAACCTTTTTCTACCTTAATTACATCAGTAGTGACGTCAAAACAGTCTAAAATGGTTAAAACAAGCTAAAATCGAGTCGAGGAAGTCGACTTAATGATATCATTGGGTTTAACCATTTCTTTTACATTATTTTCAGATGTGACTAAAACTCGAAAGACTTATTCTTTGTGTATCCTATGTATTTCTCATTGTAGTGTTTAGAACACGGTAATTTTATTATAGTAAAATCTACATTTACATAAAATTAGAAGTGGTCTCGAGTTTAGAGCGAACAAATATATTTATTATTTTTTTCAAAACCGTAAAGAAAAAAAAAAAAAAAACTCTTACGTCGTTGCTAGTTAGAAATTATGTTTATTTTCTCATCATCTCTAGGATCGATTTTATCTTATAGACCTAATTTTAAAAAATCAAATAGTTAATAAACGCCATCTAAAATATATAAATTTTGTGTTTGAGTTCAGCACGTGGAATATAGCTAACATGCACCTATTATTTTTTGGATGATAGTATATGTCTCAATCAATTGTACTATGTTCAAGTTGACCTAAAACACATCAAATTGAGTTCGAATATAATTGGTGGACTTTTGACATAAAAAAATTCAAATCACGGGTATCATTCGATGCTAATTTCAAAACATTTTATAAGGAGAAAGGCTTACTAATTATGGTCTCTAGCCTCGTCGGTTTACGACCCTCTAGCCCTCTTTTCGAACTTTAACCAAATAGGTTAGAAAACAAGCAAAGATTCTTTAAGAGTCTCCCATTATGGGATGAGCTAAAGCATAGCATGTGAGATGTTGTGAGAAGAATAGAGTATGGTTTTGATATCATTTCCTTATAAAGTAAGTAGTGCACATTTGAGGAAAAAAGCACTGAACTTGAGCCATTTTGTGAGGGAATATCATTATAGAGTGGACCCATATGCTATTTCACATTCATATGCTTCATTGTTACTTGTGAGAAAACTTGGAACTTTCCTCATCTTCGGACAAAAACTAGTGTCGAAATAGGTCCAAGCCCCGATATTCGTCACTTCCGACGTGGGATCTCACAATCCACCTTCCTTCAGGACCTAGAGTTCTCGCTAGCACTTGTTCTCTTCTACAATCGATGTGAAACTCCCAATTCACCTCCCTTCGAGGCCCAACGTCCTTGCTGGCACACCGCCTCGTATCCACCCTCTTCAGGGCTTAGCGTCCTCGTTGACACATTGCCTAGTGTTTGGCTCTTATACAATTTGTAATAATCCAAGCCCACCGCTAGCAGATATTGTCCGCTTTTGACTTTCCCTCAAGGTTTTAAAAACGCGTCTGCTAGGGAGCGATTTTCACACCCTTATAAAGAAAGCTTCATTCTCCCCTTCGGGACCCAGCTCCTTGTTGGCACATCGCCTAATGGTTACCCCCTTCGGGGCTCAAATTCTTCGCTGACACGTCATACAGTGTCTGGCTCTGATACCATTTGTAACGGCCCAAGCCCATCGCTAGCAGATATTGTTCTCTTTAGACTTTTTTTCAAGTTTTCCCTCCAGATTTTTTAAATGCGTCTGCTAAGTGAGAAGTTTTCACACCCTTTTAAAGAATGCTTCATTCTCCTCCCCAACCGATATGAGATCTCACAATCCACTTTCCCTTCAGGGCCTAGCGTCCTCGTTGGTACTCGTTCTCTTCTATAATCGATGTGAGACCCCCTAATCCTCCCCCCCTCCTTCAAGACCCAGCATCCTTGCTAATACACCGCCTAATGTCTACCCCGTTCGGGCCTCAGATTCCTCGTTGACACATCACTCGGTGTATTTGTAATGACTCAAGCCCACCATTAGCAGGTATTATCTTCTTAAGGCTTTCCCTTTCGAACTTTCCTTCAAGATTTTTAAAACGCGTCTGCTTGAGAGAAGTTTCTACACCCTTATAATAATGCATCGTTCTCTTTCGATAATGAATTATCTTGAGCTAGCTTTAGAAGCATTAGCAGCAAACCCCTCTCCCATTCAACCTTGGGGGGTGAGATAGGGTGAAGCAGCAAGCAGCCATGGGAAGAGCTCCATGTTGTGACAAAGCCAATGTAAAGAAAGGTCCATGGTCTCCTGATGAGGATGCCACTCTCAAACTCTATGTGGAAACTCATGGCACCGCAGGCACCTGGATTGCTCTGCCCACAAAAGCTGGTGAGCTCTCTTTCTTGTTTCCATCTTGNCTCCCATTCAACCTTGGGGGGTGAGATAGGGTGAAGAAGCAAGCAGCCATGGGAAGAGCTCCATGTTGTGACAAAGCCAATGTAAAGAAAGGTCCATGGTCTCCTGATGAGGATGCCACTCTCAAACTCTATGTGGAAACTCATGGCACCGCAGGCACCTGGATTGCTCTGCCCACAAAAGCTGGTGAGCTCTCTTTCTTGTTTCCATCTTGAATTACCACCATTTTTGTTTGATATCTCTCTGTTATGTATTAAAAACTGCAGGGCTAAAGAGATGTGGCAAGAGCTGCAGGTTACGGTGGCTAAACTATCTTAGACCCAACATCAAGCATGGAGACTTTACAGAGGAGGAAGACAATCTCATCTTTAATCTCTATAATCAATATGGAAGCAGGCAAGTTTGGTAGTTTTTTCAGCCCTGGATCTATATAGATATGTTTGTTTTTCTCTTTAGAATCTGAAATTTTCTATGTTCTTCTGAAACAAGGATTCGGATTTAAGGTTTTTTTACGTGAGATCTCATCTCGCGGTTGGGGAGGAGAATGAAACATTGTTTATAAGGGTGTGGAAACCTCTCTTTAACTTTTAAAACTTTGAAGGAAAGCCCGGGCGATGAGCTAGTGAAGAGTCTGAGCCTCGAAGGGAGTAGACATTAGGCGGTGTGTTAGAGTTGAGTTCTGAAAGGGTGTGGATTGTGAGATCCACATCGGTTGGAGAGGACAACAAAACATTTTTTTTTATAAAGGTGTGAAAATCTCTATGTAGCAGACATGTTTTAAAACTTTGAGGGTAAGCATGAAAGGGAAAGTCCAAAGAGGATAATATCGGCTAGTAGTGGGATTGGGGTGTTACAATGGTATCAGAGCTAGGAGGTGTGCTAGTGAGGAGGCTGAACCCTGAAGGGGGTGGATAGTAGGTGGTGTGCCAGCAACAAGCTGGGTCCCAAAGGGGTGGATTATGAGATCCACATTAGTTGGTGAGGAGAACGAAGCATTCTTTATAAGGGTGTGGAAACTGCTCTCTATTCCTAGTAGATGCGTTTTAAAAATCTTGAGAGAAAACTCAAAGGAAAAGTCCAAAAAGGACAATATTTGCTAGCGGTGAGCTTGAGTGTTACAAATAGTATCAGAGCTGGACATCGGGCGATGTGCCAGCGACGAGACTGAGCCTAAAAGGAGGGTACACACTAGGCGGTGTGCCAGCAAGGAGCTAGGCCCCGAAGAAGTGTGGATTGTGAGATCCACATTGGTTGGGGAGGAGAACGAAGCATTCTTGACAAGGGTGTAGAAACCTCTCCTTAACAAACGCGTCAGTGCTGGATTGTGAGATTCACATCGGTTAGAGAGGAGAACGAAGCATTCATAAGGGTGTGTAAATCTCTCCATAACAAATGCGTTCCTTCTGTTTAACAGACGCGTTTTAAAAACTTTGATCGTATTGATTAGTTAAAGTTTTGAGACGAATGTTGTGTTGTGGGTCAGATGGTCTAGCATAGCCTCTCAGCTCCCTGGTAGAACAGACAATGATGTGAAGAACCATTGGAATACTAAACTGAAGAAGAAGAAGAAGCTGTTAGTTGCAGCAGGCAAAGCCAAGCTCCAAACCATGAGCAGCACTGAGACCTCACTGCCACAAACAATCTCAAACTCTGCTGGTTTTGACTCTGTTGCTCAGTTGCAGACTCCTAATGTCTCCCCTTCAAGCTTCTCCGACATGGTTCCCGGCGGCAGTGGTTATGGTAGAGATGAATGGGGCCTAATGGAAGACTGGGGCTGTGACTTCTCACCCGACATGGTCTGCAGCATGTTTTTTAAGGAGAAAAATGGTAAATTATGTCTCTAACAAACACATATCTCTGTTCGGTTCTTATAATCGGAAGGTTCATATGCAGCCTTCGAACAACCTCTTCCTTAATCGAGACTCGACTCTTCTGGAGCCCTCGAACAAAGTACATCATTTTGGCTACACCTTTTAGGTTCACAACTTCTTTGTTCGACTTTTGAGGACTCTATTGACATGATTAAGTTAAGGGCATGACTCTGATACCATGTTAGAAACCACCACCGTCCGTAATAGTATGATATTGTCTACTTTGAGTATAAGCTCTCATGACTTTTGGTTTTTACAAAAGGTCTCGTACCAATTGAGATGTATTCCTTACTTATAAATCCATGATCGTCACGGGCTAGCTAATGTGAGACTTTCTCCCAACAATCTTCGATAGACTAGAGGAGAGACAAATAACAGAGATTAAGGTCAATATTCTAACAAAAATGAAAAAAGCAAACCGAACGAAATTCTCTATCAATGTAAAATGAGATAAAGACGAGAGATATCTATTATTTGCTTAACACGCAGTTTCTTACCACTCATTGCATTCGAAATAATGATAAAAGGAAACAAATCAAATTTGATATCATATTCTGATCGAATATTCGTCAATTTTTCATTTTAATATCTCAGACATTCGATTTTTTTACTAGTTGATTAACCTGTCAACGTTCTTCTTATGAACGGAATCCTATCGATGGATACTTTTACATCAAAAAAATTTGAACAACTTTCGTGGAGAGCTTTGGTATTTTTCCTTCTCTGTTGAATCTCAAGAAATGTTTCGATCTCAAAGGGAAAAGAACGAAAGGATGTCAACACCAACATATATCTTATCGGTGATGCAAAGAAGAATCTGAATAGAGCCGGACGGACTACCGTCAATTGAAAGCTTAAAAAAGAAGTTAACGATCATTTCCTCCCATGCAATATGGCAATGCTCGCGACTCGTCTACAAATGAGCACTATACTCAATTTACTTAATCTCACATTAATATACAGTATTGACTTTCGACCATAAAAACATTCAAATAATCGAACGACATCTCTCTCCATAATGGTACGATATAATCCACTTTGAGTGTAAGCTCTCGTGCCACTAAAATATTTTTACAGTAAATAAATTTTCTAAAATAACATTAAAATGTTTGTCGATAATTTTAGTATTTTTTAAACATATTAGTCGCGATATAAATGTTTTAATTTTTTTTTTTTTAAGTAGAAGGATATTAATGAATTTTTTTAATATTGATTGATGTGTTAGATACAAAATTTTATTTCAAAATTAAAAAACCAAATTCAACTAAGAAATATTGCTTCGTTGTCTCTTCTGTTCTTTCGGCTTTTATCTCCGCCATCACAGACGTAAAGAAGGTTGAAACAATCATCGCGGCCTCCTCCTCTGATTTCCGTCTTTCCCAGGATCTGAAGCTTCCCTGCTACTCTTAGGTACATCAATTCTTCTTTGTTTCTTTTTTTTTCTGTTCGGAATCGATTACTTTTAACTATATTAGCTCCAGCTCTCTGAATTTTTCTTTTGTGTTTCCGTTTTGGATCTACTGCTAGATCTTTCTCCAATTTCTCGTATTCTCTGGTTTTAATTTTGTAATATTTTGTGAAAGATTTCGCAGATCTGCCATGGATTTCATGAAGGTTTTCGATCAAACTGTCCGTGAAATGTGAGGCTCGAACTAGTTCATATTCAATTTGGATGCCCAATCTTTTCCCCCGGTTATATTTGTTTAGTTTTCTAGATGGAAGTTAACCTTCTATTAGCTTTAAACTTTGATTTTTGATGTGATTTCCATTTTTATTCTCTCTATTAATTACAGAAAGAGGGAGGTGAATTTGAAGGTCTTGAAGGTTCCGGAAATCGAACAGAAGGTTTGGATAATGCCTTTTCTTTTCGCTGATATCTCGATTTAGATGTTTACCTCGTTATTGTTATGGGTTCTTCCTCCCTTGCCGTTAATAGATCTAAGAAACACTCGAGCTGTTAGTTCAATTATCAATATCCCGCTCCACCTTCCTCTGAAGAATGTGATTCCAGCATCATTTGGGTGGATTTCTGGGAATATTGATGTTGCTTAGTATTGTAGCATTCAACTCCAACAATGGCGATTACTAGGCATGTGGTCCGTGCCCATTTTTGTCCCCAATTCCGGATGGCCCTCAGGGACTTGCCTTTTTAGATACAATGGATTAAGTTTCAGAGCAGACCCACCTCCAATGAAGTATTTAATATTGTATTGTTGGAGGATTGAACTTCTCAATGTGATTTTATAACTGGTTGTCATCACTGCTACAGGTGCTGGATGCAACAGATGATGAACCATGGGGTCCTCATGGATCTGCACTGGCAGAAATAGCGCAAGCTACAAAGAAATTGTAAAGTTACAACTCTTTTCATTCCATACCGCTCTTTCCTTCTTCCATCAAGCACTGATTTTTGCTTCACGGTTGATTTTAATTGTTCAGTTCTGAAACTCAGATGGTTATGAGTGTTCTCTGGACAAGATTGAGTGAAACTGGTAAGAATTGGCGTCTTGTCTATAAGGTAAAGTTTTATTTGTTCCCAGTTGAATATGATCTTATTACCTGACAAATAATATCACTCTTGCTTATGAATGGCACTGTCAACTTCTTCAGGCTTTGGCTGTAATAGAATATTTGGTGTCGCATGGATCTGAACGTGCAGTGGATGACATTATTGAACATACTTTCCAGATATCTGTAAGAACGTTTTGAAAATTTGCTTTACAGTGCAGTTCAGCGCTTTAGAGACTGTCTTATTTTTTTTTTTTGTGTTTTATTTTTGTTGGATAGTCACTCTCGAATTTTGAATATGTTGAGCCAAGTGGCAAGGACATGGGGATAAATGTCAGGAAGAAGGCCGAAACTATTGTTGCCCTTTTGAATGATAAAGATAAAATACAAGAAGTGAGAAATAAAGCTGCTGCAAATCGTGAAAAGTAAGTGAATATTTAAGGAATCTGATTCTATTTTCTTTCTTTAGATTGACTACCTACGAATAGACGGTTATATTTATGAGCTTCTCCTCACACTAATTGATCCTTGGTTAAAATAATAAAAGGGGGTGGATGGTAAAACCTCTGACCATGTAGTAAATAAATAACATTAACAATTCCCATAATTATAGCATCAGACTGTACCAGTTTGCTTGGGCTTTAATCTGGGAGCCGTCCTTAGAGTTAGGGTAATATGCTGCGAGATCGGTTATATTAAATATGTTCGAATGCTCATATCAGCCAAATGAAGATAAGTGTAGCCATTATCGACTTTCATCTATATTTTGCAAGGACTGAATTTCGTGTGCTATCTCTCCTTATAATTACTTTCTTCTACACTAAATTAGTGGATGTAGGCAATTGAACAAGATCTACAGTAAGCCTAGGAGTTTATTTATGCAAATTCTGGTTGTTTCAGGACCAAATTCTCATCATTTTGGTTAATGTTAGAAGTATTGACATAAAATAAAATATTTATCTTATAAAAAAAAGTAGGAAATAATTACATTTATTATAACCCATCAACTTAATCTTTTGGATTGTTTGATGCTTTAACATGTAACAAAGCAAGAGGTTCTGTATTCAAACCTTCTAATGTCATTTTCTGTCAAATTAATATTGATTTCCTCTTGGGATGTCTTTTACAAATTTTCAAGCTTTCAAGTGAGTGAGAGTTTCCAAGTATTGATATAATTAAATTTATTGTAATCATCAACTTAAGCTTTTTGGTTGATTGATGATTTAAAAGTTCGCTGGGACCTCAGTCACCATGCAAATTGATTTTTCAAAATAACTAATGTACATGTCCATTCTTAGGTACTTTGGACTTTCATCTACTGGGATTACTTACAAGTCAGGCTCAGCCTCGTATGGCAGCAGTAGCTTTAGCAGTGATAGTTATCAAGGTCAGAGTAGCTTTAGAAGCGATAGATTTCGTGATAGGAGCAGCGACAGGGATTCATTTAGGAAGGAAAAAGAAGATCAGGATGACTTTAAAAGGTCAAATTGGTCTACTAAGCAGGATTATAGCAAGGGTTCTGCACAAAACAGCAGGTACGTACTTGTAGAATATTTACCTTTTTACTTGATTCTATTTGCTGAATACGATGGTACATTCTTGGAGTAGGTTCTGCAAACAAACAACACATCTGTTCCTTTGAGCCATGGTTCTTTTGCTAGGTTTCGTTTGGACTCTGTGATATATTGAAGAATTATATTACTGGAGAAGTGTCAGCGGATAATCTTTTTAAAATGAGAAGTTGATCAGAAGTTATTGCGTCTATGGTTGGAGTTATTAAATTTTGGAGAATTCATTGTGAAGTTTCATGTTGTTTGGTCTTAAATTATTGTGTCTCATATATAAACAGACAGGCATTGCCTCTATATTTCTATATTGTCTTGCTTCCTAATATGGAGAATTCTCTTTCAGCAAGGATCAAAGTAAAACATCATCGGGAACATCGAAGTTCTCAAAAAAGTCAAATGACTCTGCAAATAAGGGTGTCTCCTTCAGTTCTAGTCCCCAAACAAATAATTCTGACGAAGATTTTGATGATTTTGATCCTCGTGGGAATTCCACCACCACCACCACAAGTAAGTGTTTTGAATTTTGAAATGTTTATGCTTGTTTTATTGCAATAAGATAATTGGTGTGTTAATTTTGAACGTGGTTTACTTTTGTAGCTTAAATGCTTAGTGGATGGACATTCTATACTATATACAAATAGGACCATAAATCAGATTTTTTTTCTACTTTGATTGGTTTTATTTATTTATTCTTAATAATTCAATTACAACGGTTATTTCCCTCAAATTTTCCATGACATTTCTTCCATTATGTTTATTGGTTACCATTGTTTTGTTGTATTAAGTGAGTATCAAATAATTTTTAGTTTTTTATACTTCCAAAGGAAAGCTAATTAGTAAAATAATGTTATTTTGAAACTAATGAGTAAACTAGAGGTTGTAAAAGAGGTGCTAAGGGTTTGAAATCGTGCTTTACAAATGTCTTCCTCATTTCCTTCAATTTGTGTATATTTTGGTAATTTTGGTATAAGACTATTTGTAAGTTACATTGGATCAGAAAAGGTGCAAGAAGTTGATTAAAACTAATAGGTGAAATATGAATAAATTCACTATCTTCTTCCTCACAGTTCTGACGTTGGTTTTAGGTAGTGTTTATCCCATGGGGGTGAGTTTGTATAGTCTAGGTTTGAAAAACCAAACCTACATTTAGTACCTGGGCTTACTTTATCCGTCTTTCCGAGCTTCAATCTTTCTAATCCCATGAAATACTCAAACACAAGTTACGCACCAGACTACGAAGTTTCTTGTGTAAACTTCGGTTTATGCTGCCCGTTTCTCTTGACAATCCAAGTACAAATTACACTAGACCAGATTTCCAACTCAATCTTCACAAACCAAAACTTTACTTAAACTATTGACTAAACATGCCCTTACTCTATTATATATTGGATTTAAAACTTTGACCAACCATAAGTCACAATTACAAAAACTAGTGGGGAGAAAGTTTGAGAGTGATTGTTGTTGGGAGAAAGAGTATTAAGACCTCTATAATTGAGAGTAATCCAACAGGACTGAAATACTATACTCCCCTTCCATGTGACCAAAGTTTGTAAATAACAACACAAAGTAAAGGGGATAACAAAAGAGAACACAACACTGAAAGTGTACCAGTCGCCCCAAACTTGAGACTGCATCCAGTCTTGCTAGTTCTACTATAATGGAGCATACAAATGACCTTCAAATTCAGGCTAACAATCAACATCAAGAAACCACGACAATGGTTTCCTTGACTTCTAACCACCTCAATGATATTTGCCTAGGATTACACAAAGAAATAAAAGCCTTCAAACCCACACTCAAAATAAAGCTGACTCACTAAAAGGCAGCGTTGCATGCTATGAGCATTGGTATTAAAATGAAGTCCCGCACATGTCTGTTGGCTTCAAGGTCTTCTGCAATAGTGTCTCCTTATTCTCCGTTATGGAACACTGCTCTTTTCAAATTGAAGTAGCAACACACACGGATGTGATTTATTATTGACTGAATACAGGAAGAAGGAAGAAACAATGGCTGACCACATTACTAAATTATATATAGCATGCATTTATTTTCCAACACTTCTCCCATTCTGAATTAACTATTTGCCAGAAGCTGCTGTACCAAGCCCCAATGGAGTGGATCTTTTTGAAGATAGTTTAATTGGAGATCTCATGGATGCTCCAACACTTGTTCCTCCTGGAAAGCCTGACAGCAATTCTCCGGAGGTCGATCTGTTTGCAGATGCTACTTTTGTATCAGCCTCACCGCCAATGGAAAAGGAACCGAATTCCTCACTAAAGGTTCTGGATGCTAAAGTATTTTTAGTGGTTTCATTAAATTCCCCAATTAATACATGCTCCTGTATTTTGTTTACTGCAATCACTGTCTTGCATTTAGCCAAGTTAGAGATTTACCTTTTGATTCAAGAATAGTGTTGCATTTAGCTTGAGGTAAGTCATGCATCTTTTTCGATGCACTTGCTTTTTGGTCATCAAGGACATTCTCACATATGTGATTGAAAGCTAATCTACTAGAAATTCTCATTTCTTACAAACTAGACTTTGTTTCAGCTGTCTTCATATGTATTTCTTTATGAATAATTGAATAATGACTGAAAAAACATGTAATTCTTTTATCTGTTTTGCTTGGCCTCCTCTATTACTACTTATTTGTATTTTTATCTATCAACGGCCATTTTGATGCTCTAACAATGATTTGGTCTCTTTGCTTCTACTCATTATCTCAACAAAATATTATATTCATGAAAGTGTGTGGAGTTCGTAAGTGCCTCTTTCTGATGTTTAGTCTTTTTTTTTTTTTTTTTTTTTTTTTTTTTTTTTTTTTTTTTTTTTTTTTTTTTTTTTTTTTTTTTTTTTTTTTTTTTTTTTTTTTTTNTTAAAAATAAATTTCTTACCTTTTATCCAGGCTGAGGTTGATCTATTCGCTTCACAACCTGCTTCAGTTTCTACACCAGTTGACTTTTTTGGCTCTCCTGAGCCGGTTGTGCAAACAGGCACCAACTTTGCCGGTGCAGCAAGAGACAGTAAAGCTTCACAACCTGGGTCACTTTCTGCAACATTCGACTTTTTTGCCTCTTCTGAGCCGATTGTCCAAACAGAAACGAACTTTGCTGGTGCAGCAAGAGACATAAAAGCTTCAAAACCTGCTTCTGTTTCTGCACCAATTGACATTTTTGCCTCTCCAGGGCCAGTTTTGCAAACAGAAACCATTGCTAGCACAGCAACAAACAGTAAAGTTGTGGATCCTTTTGCTGCTCTTCCACTTAACTCTTTTGATGGGTCGGATCTTTTCGGTGCACCCTCTTCCCATTCTGAACCAGTGTCATCAGTAGAGCCTTCGCAAAATCCTGTTAGTTGCCCATCTAATAATCCAGATGGAAAATCTATCAACAGTTCATCAGCTCCAGCGAAGAAGAATACTTTCCAGGTTAAATCTGGGATTTGGGCAGATTCACTAAGTCGAGGACTGATTGATCTTAATATCTCGGCTCGTAAGTCTATCTTGACTGCCTCAATCCTTTTTACTGGCCTTTCTTTTTTCATTTCTCTCTTTTTCCCTTCTTGAACTAGTTAAAGAGACATTTCGTAGACAATATTCTGGAATAGAAAGTATACCATCTTCAGAATTTTAATAGGATTGGTGCTAATAAGATGGACCTCTGAAATAGAAATGTGCTATAATAGGATTGGTGCTTGATTGAGCATATTACGTTGTGGTAGAAGCAATATCATCTTATTTGTTCTTAAAATATTATATCCTCATCATCACTTCATTGGACTCTCTGAAGGCACTTTTGGGTTGTTTCATCTTTCAATAGCTCCCTTAACCCCTCATTTGCTTGTCTGCATTGCAGCCAAGAAGGTTTCCCTGGTAGACGTCGGTGTTATGGGCGGACTGAGCGATTTCTCAGACGAGCTGGTGAAAGGACCAGCACCTACTTATCACATGGGGCAAGCAATGGGTGCAGGATCTGGTCTTGGTAGGACGGGATCGCAGGCGATGGGAGATGATTTCTTTTCGCAACTTTCGGGTCAGCAATACCAATTTGGCGCTTTCCAGAAGTAATCTGTTCTTTCACCTGTACCTCCTTTTTCTTCCTGTCAATCTGCGAAGAGTTTGTGGGAAAACCTCGAGCGTTTTGGTGGCTTTTGTGGAGACGCCACATATTATTTGATTCGAGGAAATGCCTTGAATAATATAACATCGTTGCTGCGTTTCTTGTGGTCCTATATCTTACTGTGAATGAAGGAATAGTGTTTTGGTTGCTGCGTTTCTTGTGGTTCTATATCTTACTGTGAATGAAGGAATAGTGTGTTTTTTATTTAATATGTTGCCGAAGTAAGACTTGAGCAATTTGACTCCTAAAAAGGGACAGAAAGTGATTGCAATACATTACCCATAAATGATTGTGATGTTATAAATGGTGTAAATGTATATATCGTTTCTTCATACGTCTAATTACATGTTTGTGAGAACGGAATTATGCATGTTCGTATTTGAGAATACATTAGTTTTTCATTGAGGTCTGGTTCCCTACCTTGTTGAAGTTCATTCAAATTTTATATGAAATTTAATCTTCAATGCCCGGGGAATGATCATTTTACTCAAGAACAGCTTGACGATGCGTTCTCGAAAGCAAGGTTGAAAATGGTGTCAATGGTGTTGGTGTCGTTTAATTATTTTCTTTTATTAACCTAAAATATGGGGAAAGAAAAAGAATAAAGATAGCTTCAATTCCCTGATTTTGGTTATTTTACGAAAAAGTTCAATACACAGACAACAAACTGTTCAAGAACGAAGAAGAACGAAGAAGAACGAAGAAGAACAAAGCTAGACAGCTATCGTAAAGTTCAATACACAGACAACAAACTGTTCAAGAACGAAGAACGAAACTAGACAGCTATCAAAATGGAAAACCGATAAAGAAAATTGATAATATGTAGTAACAGTATAGTAATTCAATGAAACTATAACTTAGAAGGGGAAAACAAATTATTGATTGATCAAAACATGCGAATCGTTAATTTGAATTACTTTCTACTATTTCTTTGTTGTTTACCTTTGCTTCCATATTCATATTTTGATTTTGTTTTACCTTTCATGTAAAATTTGCTTCTTAAAAGTAACATACACAAGCGACTTACCAGTATGTAAAGTAATCCCTTCCATTTGAGATAATACTAATAACAGCTGAAATCCTTCCTCATTCGTGCAATGTACAAACACGAAAGTGTTTAAATATTGAGGATTGGGTTCATGTTCATCACAACACAGTTCTTATTCAATCATATTTCAAGCATCCTTCCTCTTAGCATCGCTTCTGCCTTCCTCACCTGCCTCACCGATCCGATGATGAATACCTACACATCACCACAATTACATTCAACAATTCTACTTCCTTACTGGCAGAGAGTTTTAATATACATCAACATTCAACAGCTTTTTGGCTCATACTCGAAACTTCGAGGCAAGCATATAGAGTTCCTGTTTGTTTCTGGGGTTTTTTAACGAAGCACTCGAAACGAGTCTTTTGAGTTCTAGTCTAGGCTGTGGGGTTGAAGCAAATGGAGAAGAATACAGGAGCATACCATGAAAGTTTAAATAGTATCAAGTTATAGGCTTTATAACAGTGGTTTGTTGAAGTGAATGAGAAGAGAGACTAACCTTGTCCGGTGGGCCCTTAGCGCCGCCAATGAGAATTTCCGCACTGCATTTGATGAGTCAAAGGTGAGAAACAAGAGATATGATATTTTTGAGCCTGAAGGATATAAATGAAGTTGAAGAGATTTTGGCTATAAAGAATTACTTGCAGGATTCCTTTATTGACAAAATTGAGGATCCTCTCCTACCAATTACGCGTCCCATCATTCCAGGGGGAACATCTAAGACCGAAAGAATTTCTTCTTCAGGAGCATTGCCCTCTCCTACAAGGTTATCTGCAAGAACATGTTAGACCAATATAAATAATCAATTGACACCATATTAGAGAATTTCTTCTTCAGGAGCATTGCCCTCTACTACAAGGTTATCTGCAAGAACATGTTAGACCAATATAAATAATCAATTGACACCATATTAGACCAATATTTATGAAAGTTTTATTAAACTATGAAGGATGAAATTCTAACTTTAAAAATCACAAGGACTAAGTTCTATATGTAGACTAAATTTATAATCTAACCTAAATATTTTACAAATTTCTAACTATTATTTAAACATATTCTTTGGGTTTCGACGGTAAGGTTCATAGACTACTTTTCATTTGATGCAACTAAAACCTGGCCCGAACAAATTCTAACATTTAAAACCATAGGGACTAAATTCTAACTTTCTCAAAGAGACCACATTTGTAGTTTAACCCAATATTTACAAATTTGAACATATTTGATGTTCAGCAGATTCGATTATTGAATTCTAGATAGTTGAACGAAAAATGGAGAACAACATTTCTCACATTGCTAAATACGTTTTTTAAATTTTGAACCCAATATAATTGTGAAATCATATCATAACAGAAGGCAGACAATATTGAAACATCATATAGAAAATTATTATGATGAAACGGATTCAAAAACTGTACAAGTTGAAAAGTTTGCAATGACAGTTAAAATCAACTTGACATACCAGAAGGTTCAATTTGCCATTATTCTCATTATATAGACTATGCATGGTAAGATGTGTTCTAAAAGAAAACCTGGAACAGAAGGGAGAGGAGGCCAGTCAGTATAATCATTATCACTGATGCAAAAACACCGACAGTACAAAGCACCACGCACTGCAAGGTACCACAGGGATTGTTGATTCAATTTCTCCATCATCTTGTGGTAGATGTAAAGAAGAAAGCGTACATCATCAGCAGCTGCACGGACCATCAATTCAGACAATGGTCTATATGTCCAAAACAGAGGGTCCTGTAAAATATAAATTTAGAATTAAGGATTTATGCAAAGATAGGTATAAACTTGTGGAACAATTGATATCTCCAGTTTCCTGAAATGTTATGTATACAAACTACTTTAATTTTAAAAGCATTTTATCAATATGACCAATCTTTAGGGAATTTCGTTTGTGTAGTTATGCCAAAAATCTGACAGCAAGTTTTCTGTTTTTAATGCCAACGTACACACGTATAACATTCTTCTAGATATAGGTTCCTGCAATTTATGATGGCCAAGTGGATGTATAGCATTTTCATAAGGGTCCTGCAATTTTTATTTTTTAATATGCACTAGATTTTATGTATTCAAAAACGTGCTGAAAATAATCTGACTACAAAATTGTTATTTCTGAATAATAATTCTAAAATCATATACAGTCTCATTCTAAGCACAATGTTAATATTATGGTCATAATTATAGTCTCATTCAAAGCACAATGTTAATATTATGGTCATCACGATATTATACCTGTATAGTAATAATCTTAGTTTCCATGTCATTTTCGTCGACTAAAGACCTGAAATGTCTATATTATACTTGTGCTACTCCAAAAGAAGGATATTACATTTAGGAATTAAGCACATCTGACCTATAAAGCACCACATAACGGAAAACAATGCAAAATTTATAGAACCACAGAACATCTTGCTAGGATTCAAAATTCTGCACAGCAATACAGCTATTATGACCAAACTAACCTGCCTAAGTAGGAGGCGAACCTCTTCCTTCTCCTGATATGATACACCTACATTTAAGAGGGACGATTGCATATTTGTAAGACATAGAATAAAAATGTAAGCATTAGCAGCACAAAGTACTTAAGTTTTAAAAGTTTCTGATATTGGTTAGTCTAGGCAAATGCATTTCATATAACAAAAGCTTATCAATTTCTCCACTGATCATGAGAACTTGACATAGATTCTGGATTATACCTTTCAAAAGTTTCTGATAATTCAGTAAATCAAAAAGTAGATCGGAGATGGGACAATAAAACTTTACAGTTTCCCAGAAAAGGATAAAATCAAACACAAAGTCTATTTATTTGGTGTACTGGAAAGGACTACAAAAAAACAAAAAATTAGGTCCTCCGAGCTCTTCCAACTCCAGAACTATCTTCAAGTTTGTTCCTATCCTTCTATTCAGAAAAATGGCCTTCGCCTCTTTCTCCAAAAAGTATAACTCTCGGCACTTTCAAAACTATACACTCACGATTTGAACTACAAAGTCTTCAATGCCACAAGCAGCTCTAATTGCAATGAATGCAAAGGGGATCTATCATCTGACAATAATATATCTTTGAGGTTGCAAATTTACAATTGCAAACAGTCATTCCTCTTTTAATCCCGTCATTCATGTACATCTTTGAAAAGGTCGCCAAGTAAATAACTACTCATTAGGCACTTTTACCCTGAAAGCACACCGGCACATGAGACAAAAGAAAAATATACAGGCTTTATTATTATTATTATTATTTTCTTTGAGAGGGGAACAAGAGATTTCATAGAAAGATGAGCCCACCAAGGTGGACTACAAGAAAGATTTCCAATTTTTTAGTAAAGTAGGACTATAGTCTTTAAAGGGGTATGAACATTACACCAATATAATGTATTCAAAAATATTAAATCAAAGGAACTCTCAAGAGAGCCACAATTGTTGTTGAAGATCCGTTTGTTCCTTTCATGCCAGAGAGACCCAAAAAAAGAGGAGCGATTGAAAGGATGTCCCACAAAAATCAGCGCATGAACTGCAACATTTTTGGATGGAGAATGCATGAAATACAACTCTCTAACAGAATCTCATGAGAGTGAAACTTCTGGTTCTACTTTACTTAACCTCATGCTTGCAAAGAATGAGCCAAGTGCAAATTAAGTGTGCACGATCAATGAAAGATGGCTTTAGACTCTAAAATCAGGCTCCTAGTTCGGTCATTCTAATTTCCTATTTTACCAGAATTGCAACAACCCACATAACCTTCCCAAATATAATTTAATCACAACTCTCAAGCTTATACTTGGTCCATGAAAGAAAGAACTCGATATTTTTAGAGGAAAAGAGGTGAGAATTGGCATGAAACTCTCTGTCCAATTAAAGCCATGTTCTTTACCAATGTCGATGTGATTATAGCATACTGAAGAGAGATGTTTTTATGGGAAACCTCCAAATCCTAAAAATAAGTTCCGAACTCCAAGTTCACCCACAAGCTAGGCTAATTTGGCTTAGAGACTCTACCCTAATTAACCAAGTGCGATTCTTAACCCTCCGCCACACCTTCCAGTAAATTGTTCTGTGAAATCTCCATCCTTTTCTATAATCTTCAAAGAGATTATGGACACTGATATATCATAATATAATTTTTATATTAATGGATTTTGATGCTATTGACTATCAAACAAAAAGTGAGCACAGAAGTGTCATTAATGCAATAGTCATCCTTCAGATCAATGGGAGTGTCACACAGAGACAATGTTCTCAGCTAGGGGTTAAGACAATGTAATAGTTTCCAAATTCCAGTTTCTACTATATATATATATATATATATATATATATATATATATAT